>NC_061510.1:334689849-334709546 GCF_022539505.1 Lolium rigidum
ATGTTAATCTCGCTGATAATGCTAGAAAGAAACCTTTGGGGAAAGTTGATAATGTTCATATTATGGTTAACAATAACCTTGTCCCCGTTGATTTTGTTGTCTTGGATATTGAATGCAATGCATCTTGCCCCATTATATTGGGAAGACCTTTTCTTCGAACCGTTGGTGCTACTATTGATATGAAGGAAGGTAATATTAAATATCAATTTCCTCTCAAGAAAGGTATGGAACACTTCCCTAGAAAGAGAATGAAGGTACCTTATGATTCTATCATTAGAACAAATTATGATGTTGATGCTTCATCTCTTGATAACACTTGAGTTACACTTTCTGCGCCTAGCTGAAAGGCGTTAAAGAAAAGCGCTTATGGGAGACAACCCATGTTTTTACTACAGTATTTTTGTTTTATATTTGTGTCTTGTAAGTTGTTTACTACTGTAGCAACCTCTCCTTATCTTAGTTTTATGTTTTGTTGTGCCAAGTAAAGTCTTTGATAGAAAAGTAAGTACTAGATTTGGATTACTGCGCAGTTCCAGAATTCTTTGCCGTCACGAATCTGGGTCTATCTCCCTGTAGGTAGCTCAGAAAATTACGCCAATTTACGAGCATGATCCTCAGATATGTACGCAACTTTCATTCAATTTGAGCATTTTCGTTTGAGCAAGTCTGGTGGCCTAATAAAATCCATCTTTACGGACTGTTCTGTTTTGACAGATTCTGTCTTTTATTTCGCATTGCCTCTTTTGCTATGTTGGATGAATTTCTTTGATCCACTAATGTCCAGTAGCTTTATGCAATGTCCAGAAGTGTTAAGAATGATTGTGTCACCTCTGAACATGTGAATTTTTATTATGCACTAACCCTCTAATGAGTTGTTTCGAGTTTGGTGTGGAGGAAGTTTTCAAGGATCAATAGAGGAGTATGATGCAATATGATCAAGGAGAGTGAAAGCTCTAAGCTTGGGGATGCCCCGGTGGTTCCCCCCTGCATATATTAAGAAGACTCAAGCGTCTAAGCTTGGGGATGCCCAAGGCATCCCCTTCTTCATCGACAACATTATCAGGTTCCTCCCCTGAAACTATATTTTTATTCGGCCACATCTTATGTACTTTGCTTGGAGCGTCGGTTTGTTTTTGTTTTTTTTTGTTTTGTTTGAATAAAATGGATCCTAGCATTCACTTTATGGGAGAGAGACACGCTCCGCTGTTGCATATGGACAAATATGTCCTTAGGCTCTACTCATAGTATTCATGGCGAAGTTCTTCTTCGTTAAATTGTTATATGGTTGGAATTGGAAAATGATACATGTAGTAATTCTAAAATGTCTTGGATAATTTGATACTTGGAAATTGTTGTGCTCATGTTTAAGCTCTTGCATCATATACTTTGCACCCATTAATGAAGAAATACTTAGAGCTTGCTAATTTGGTTTGCATAGTTGGTTTCTCTAGAGTCTAGATAACATCTAGTATTGAGTTTTGAACAACAAGGAAGACGGTATGGAGTCTTATAATGTTTACCATATGTCTTTTATGTGAGTTTTGCTGTACCGTTCATCCTTGTGTTTGTTTCAAATAACCTTGCTAGCCTAAACCTTGTATCGAGAGGGAATACTTCTCATGCATCCAAAATCCTTGAGCCAACCACTATGCCATTTGTGTCCACCATACCTACCTACTACATGGTATTTATCCGCCATTCCAAAGTAAATTGCTTGAGTGCTACCTTTAAAATTCCATCATTCACCTTTGCAATATATAGCTCATGGGACAAATAGCTTAAAAACTATTGTGGTATTGAATATGTACTTATGCACTTTATCTCTTATTAAGTTGCTTGTTGAGCGATAACCATGTTTCGGGGACGCCATCAACTATTCTTTGTTGAATATCATGTGAGTTGCTATGCATGTCCGTCTTGTCCGAAGCAAGAGAGATCTACCACCTTCATGGTTGGAGCATGCATGTTGTTAGAGAAGAACTTTGGGCCGCTAACTAAAGCCATGATTCATGGTGGAAGTTTCAGTTTGGACATATATCCTCAATCTCATATGAGAATAATAATTGTTGCCACATGCTTATGCATTAAAGAGGAGTCCATTATCTGTTGTCCATGTTGTCCCGGTATGGATGTCTAAGTTGAGAATAATCAAAAGCGAGAAATCCAAAATGCGAGCTTTCTCCTTAGACCTTTGTACAGGCGACATGGAGGTACCCCATTGTGACACTTGGTCAAAACATGTGCATTGCAAAGATCCGGTAGTCCAAGTTAATTAGGACAAGGTGCGGGCACTATTAGTATACTATGCATGAGACTTGCAACTTGTAAGATATAATGTACATAACTCATATGCTTTATTACTACCGTTGACAAAATTGTTTCATGTTTTCAAAATAAAAGCTCTAGCACAAATATAGCAATCGATGCTTTCCTCTTTGAAGGACCATTCTCTTTACTTTTATGTTGAGTCAGTTCACCTATCTCTCTCCACCTCAAGAAGCAAACACTTGTGTGAACCGTGCATTGATTCCTACATATTTGCATATTGTACTTGTTATATTACTCTATGTTGACTATTATCCATGAGATATACATGTTACAAGTTGAAAGCAACCGCTGAAACTTAATCTTCCTTTGTGTTGCTTCAATACCTTTACTTTGATTTATTGCTTTATGAGTTAACTCTTATGCAAGACTTATTAATACTTGTCTTGAAGTACTATTCATGAAAAGTCTTTGCTATATGATTCACCTGTTTACTCATGTCATCACCATTGTTATGATCGCTGCATCCACTACATATGTTTACAAATAGTATGATCAAGGTTATGATGGCATATCACTTCAGAAATTATCTTTGTTATCGTTTTACTCGCTCGGGACGAGCGAGAACTAAGCTTGGGGATGCTTGATACGTCTCCGATGTATCGATAATTTCTTATGTTCTATGCCATATTATTGATGATACCTACATGTTTTATGCACACTTTATGTCATATTCGTGCATTTTCCGGAACTAACCTATTAACAAGATGCCGAAGTGCCAGTTCCTGTTTTCTGCTGTTTTTGGTTTCAGAAATCCTAGTAACGAAATATTCTCGGAATTGGACGAAACGAAGACCCAGGGCCCTATTTTTCCACGGAGCTTCCAGAAGACCGAAGAACACACGAAGTGGGGCCACGAGGTGGCCAGGCTATAGGGCGGCGCGGCCCAAGCCCTGGCCGCGCCGACCTATAGCGTGGGCCCCTCGTGACGCCCCTTGACCTGCCCTTCCGCCTACTTAAAGCCTCCGTCGCGAAACCCCCGATGCGAAAAACCACGATACGGAAAACCTTACCGAGACGCCGTCGCCGCCGATCCCATCTCGGGGGATTCCGGAGATCTCCTCCGGCACCCTGCCGGAGAGGGGATTCATCTCCCGGAGGACTCTACACCGCCATGGTCGCCTCCGGAGTGATGAGTGAGTAGTTCACCCCCGGACTATGGGTCCATAGCAGTAGCTAGATGGTTGTCTTCTCCTCATTGTGCTTCATTGTTGGATCTTGTGAGCTGCCTAACATGATCAAGATCATCTATCCGTAATTCTATATGTTGTGTTTGTCGGGATCCGATGGATAGAGAATACCATGTCATGTTAATTATCAAGTTATTATACATGTGTTGTTTATGATCTTGCATGCTCTCCGTTTCTAGTAGAGGCTCTGGCCAAGTTTTTACTTTTAACTCCAAGAGGGAGTACTTATGCTCGATAGTGGGTTCATGCCCGCATTGACACTCAGGACGAGTGATGTAAAGTTCTAAGGTTGTGTTGTGTCGTTGCCACTAGGGATAAAACATTGGCGCTATGTCCGAGGATGTAGTTGTTGATTACATTACGCACCATACTTAATGCAATTGTCCGTTGCTTTGCAACTTAATACTCGGAGGGGTTCGGACGATAACCTGAAGGTGGACTTTTTAGGCATAGATGCGGTTGGATGGCGGTCTATGTACTTTGTCGTAATGCCCAATTAAATCTCACTATACTTATCATGTCATGTATGTGCATTGTTATGCCCTCTCTATTTTTCAATTGCCCGACTGTAATTTGTTCACCCAACATGCTTTTATCTTATGGGAGAGACACCTCTAGTGAACTGTGGACCCCGGTCCATTCTTTAATACTTGAAATACAAATCTGTCTGCAATACTTGTTTTACTCGTTTTCTCTCGCAAACAATCATCTTCCACACGATACGGTTAATCCTTTGTTACAGCAAGCCGGTGAGATTGACAACCTCACTGTTTCGTTGGGGCAAAGTACTTTGGTTGTGTTGTGCAGGTTCCACGTTGGCGCCGGAATCTATGGTATTGCGCCGCACTACATCCCGCCGCCATCAACCTTCAACGTGCTTCTTGGCTCCTCCTGGTTCGATAAACCTTGGTTTCTTTCTGAGGGAAAACTTGCTGCTGTGCGCATCATACCTTCCTCTTGGGGTTGCCCAACGAACGTGTGAAATACACGCCATCACTCATTAAGAGGAAGAGCTAAAGATTGGTTGCTATCTCTGCCTAAGAATAGTATTGATTCATGGACTAAATGCAAGGATGCTTTTATTGGTAGATATTATCCCCCTGCTAAAATTATATCTTGAGGAGTAGCATAATGAATTTTAAACAATTTGATAATGAGCATGTTGCACAAGCTTGGGAAATAATGAAATCTTTGGTTAAAAATTGCCCAACCCATGGACTGACTACTTGGATGATCATCCAAACCTTTTATGCAGGACTGAACTTTTCTTCGCGGAACCTATTGGATTCAGCTGCTGGAGGTACCTTTATGTCCATCACTCTTGGTGAAGCAACAAAGCTTCTTGATAATATGATGATTAATTATTCTGAATGGCACACGGAAAGAGCTCCACAAGGTAAGAAGGTAAATTCCGTCGAAGAAACCTCTTCCTTGAGTGATAAGATTGATGCTATTATGTCTATGCTTGTGAATGATAGGACTAATGTTGATCCTAATAATGTTCCGTTAGCTTCATTGGTTGCCCAAGAAGAACATGTTGATGTAAACTTCATTAAAAATAATAATTTCAACAACAATGCTTATCGGAACAATTCTAGTAATAACTATAGGCCATATCCTTATAATAATGGTAACGGTTATGGTAATTCTTATGGGAATTCTTACAACAATAATAGGAACACACCCCCTGGACTTGAAGCTATGCTTAAAGAATTTATTAGTACACAAACCGCTTTTAACAAATCTGTTGAAGAAAAGCTTGGGAAAATTGATATACTTGCTTCTAAAGTCGGTAGTCTTGTTGCTGATGTTGATCTTTTGAAATCGAAAGTTATGCCTAATGAAAATCATAATAATAAAATTGTTACTACAGCAAATGCCATCCAAGTTAGAATTAATGAGAATATAAGATTGATGGCTGAATTGCATGCTAGGTGGGAAAGAGAAGAAAATGAAAAACTAGCTAAAAAGAATAATGTAGCTAAAGTTTGGACTATTACCACCACTAGTAATGTTAATGCTCCACATGTTGCTGCACCTCCTACTATCAATGGTAAAATAATTGGTGTTGGCAATGTTTCCACTTCTAATGCAAAGCCTGCAAAACTGCCTGAAAGCTGCTAAAACTATTTGAAACTGCTCGTGATAAAACTGCTGAAATTTTTTTCAACATTGGGGATGATGATCCCATTGCTTTAGATTATAATGGTTTGGATTTTGATGATTGTCACATCTCTGAAGTTATAAAGTTCTTACAAAAACTTGCTAAGAGTCCTAATGCTAGTGCTATAAACTTGGCTTTCACAAAATATATTACAAATGCTCTCATAAAAGCTAGAGAAGAGAAACTAGAACGTGAAGCTTCTATTCCTAGGAAGCTAGAGGATGGTTGGGAGCCCATCATTAAGATGAAGGTTAATGACTTTGATTGTAATGCTTTATGTGATCTTGGTGCAAGTATTTCCGTTATGCCTAAGAAAATTTATGATATGCTTGACTTGCCACCATTGAAAAATTGTTATTTGGATGTTAATCTTGTTGATAATGCTATAAAGAAACCTTTGGGGAGAGTTGATAATGTTCGCATTACCGTTAACAATAACCTTGTCCCCGTTGATTTTGTTGTCTTGGATATTGAATGCAATGCATCTTGTCCCATTATATTGGGAAGACCTTTTCTTCGAACTGTTGGAGCTATCATTGATATGAAGGAAGGTAATATTAAATATCAATTTCCTCTCAAGAAAGGTATGGAACACTTCTCTATAAAGAGAATGAAGTTACCTTTTGATTCTATTATTAGAACAAATTATGATGTTGATACTGCATCTTTTTATAATACTTGATATACACTTTCTGCGCCTAGCTGAAAGGCGTTAAAGAAAAGCGCTTATGGGAGACAACCCATGTTTTTACTACAGTACTTTTATTTTATATTTGAGTCTTGGAAGTTGTTTACTACTGTAGCAACCTATCCTTATCTTAGTTTTGTGCATTGTTGTGCCAAGTAAAGTCGTTGATAGTAAGGTTCATACTAGATTTGGATTACTGCGCAGAAACAGATTTCTTTGCTGTCACGAATCTGGGCCTAATTATTTGTAGGAAACTCAGAAAATTATGCCAATTTACGTGAGTGATCCTCAGATATGTACGCAACTTTCATTCAATTTTAGCATTTTCATCTGAGCAATTCTGGTGCCTCAATAAAATTCGTTTTTACGAGCTGTTCTGTTTTGACAGATTCTGTCTTTTATTTCGCATTGCCTGTTTTGATATGCTTGATGGATTTTTCTATTCCATTGACTTTCAGTAGCTTTGTGCAATGTCCAGAAGTGTTAAGAATGATTATGTCAACTCTGAACATGTAAATTTTAATTGTGCACTAACCCTCTAATGAGTTGTTTTGAGTTTGGTGTGGAGGAAGTTTTCAAGGATCAAGAGAGGGAGATGATACAATATGATCAAGGAGAGTGAAAGCTCTAAGCTTGGGATGCCCCGGTGGTTCACCCCTGCATATTTTAAGAAGACTCAAGCGTCTAAGCTTGGGGATGCCCAAGGCATCCCCTTCTTCATCGACAACATTATCAGGTTCCTCCCCTGAAACTATATTTTTATTCCATCACATCTTATGTGCTTTGCTTGGAGCGTCGGTTTGTTTTTGTTTTTTGTTTTTATTTGAATAAAATGGATCCTAGCATTCATTGTGTGGGAGAGAGACACGCTCCGCTGTTGCATATGGACAAATATGTCCTTAGGCTTTACTCATAGTATTCATGGCGAAGGTTGAATCTTCTTCGTTAATTGTTATATGGTTGGAATCGGGAAATGCTACATGTAGTAATTCTAAAATGTCTTGAATAATTTGATACTTGGCAATTGTTGTGCTCATGTTTAAGCTCTTGCATCATATACTTTGCACCTATTAATGAAGAAACACCTAGAGCTTGCTAAATTTGGTTTGCATAATTGGTCTCTCTAAAGTCTAGATAATTTCTAGTATTGAGTTTGAACAACAAGGAAGATGGTGTAGAGTCTTATAATGTTTACAATATGTCTTTTATGTGAGTTTTGCTGCACCGGTTCATCCTTGTGTTTGTTTCAAATAACCTTGCTAGCCTAAACCTTGTATCGAGAGGGAATACTTCTCATGCATCCAAAATCCTTGAGCCAACCACTATGCCATTTGTGTCCACCATACCTACCTACTACATGGTATTTCTCCGCCATTCCAAAGTAAATTGCTTGAGTGCTACCTTTAAAATTTCCATCCTTTACCTTTGCAATATATAGCTCATGGGACAAATAGCTTAAAAACTATTGTGGTATTGAATATGTACTTATGCACTTTATCTCTTATTAAATTGCTTGTTGTGCGATAACCATGTTCCTGGGACGCCATCAACTACTCTTTGTTGAATATCATGTGAGTTGCTATGCATGTTCGTCTTGTCTGAAGTAAGGGAGATTTACCACTCATTTAATGGTTAGAGCATGCATAATGTTAGAGAAGAACATTGGGCCGCTAACTAAAGCCATGATCCATGGTGGAAGTTTCAGTTTTGGACATATATCCTCAATCTCATATGAGAACACTAATTGTTGCTACATGCTTATGCATTAAAGAGGAATCCATTATCTGTTGTCTATGTTGTCCCGGTATGGATGTCTAAGTTGAGAATAATCAAAAGCGAGAAATCCAATGCGAGCTTTCTCCTTAGACCTTTGTACGAGCGGCATAGAGGTACCCCTTTGTGACACTTGGTTAAAACATGTGTATTGCGATGACAATCCCGGTAATCCAAGCTAATTAGGACAAGGTGCGGGCACTATTAGTATACTATGCATGAGGCTTGCAACTTGTAAGATATAATTTACATAACACATATGCTTTATTACTACCGTTGACAAAATTGTTTCTTGTTTTTAAAACCAAAGCTCTAGCACAAATATAGCAATCAATGCTTTCCTCTGCGAAGGGCCTTTCTTTTACTTTTATGTTGAGTCAGTTCACCTATTTTTCTCTACCTCAAGAAGCAAACACTTGTGTGAACTGTGCATTGATTCCTACATACTTGCATATTGCACATGTTATATTACTTTACATTGACAATATCCATGAGATATACATGTTATAAGTTGAAAGAAACCGATGAAACTTAATCTTCCTTTGTGTTGCTTCAATACCTTTACTTTGATTTATTGCTTTATAAGTTAAATCTTATGCAAGACTTATTGATGCTTGTCTTGAAAGTACTATTCATGAAAAGTCTTTGCTTTATGATTCATTTGTTTACTCATGTCATTACCATTGTTTTGATCGCTGCATTCATTACATATGCTTACAATAGTATGATCAAGGTTATGATGGCATGTCACTTCAGAAATTATCTTTGTTATCATTTACTCGCTCGGGACGAGCAAGAACTAAGCTTGGGGATGCTGATACGTCTCCGACGTATCAATAATTTCTTATGTTCCATGCCACATTATTGATGATATCTACATGTTTTATGCATACTTTATGTCATATTTATGCATTTTCCGGCACTAACCTATTAACGAGATGCCGAAGAGCCGATTCTGTTGTTTTCTGCTGTTTTTGGTTTCGAAATCCTAGTAAGGAAATATTCTCGGAATTGGACGAAATCAACGCCCAGGGGCCTATTTTTGCACGAAGCTTCCAGAAGACCGGAGGACTTACGAAGTGGGGCCACGAGGTGGCCAGAAAACAGGGCGGCGCGGCCCAAGCCCTGGCCGCACCGGCCTGGTGTGTGGGCCCCTCGTGACGCCCCTTTACCTGCCCTTCCGCCTACATATAGTCTTCGTCGCGAAACCCCCAGGACCGGGAGCCACGATATGGAATACCTTCCAGAGACGCCGCCGCCGCCAATCCCATCTCGGGGGATTCAGGAGATCGCCTCCGGCACCCTGCCGGAGAGGGGGAATCATCTCCCTGAGGACTCTTCACCGCCATGGTCGCCTCCGGAGTGATGAGTGAGTAGTACACCCCTGGACTATGGGTCCATAGCAGTAGCTAGATGGTCGTCTTCTCCTTATGTGCTTCATTGTCGGATCTTGTGAGCTGCCTAACATGATCAAGATCATCTATCCGTAATGCTATATGTTGTGTTTGTTGGGATCCGATGGATAGAGAATACTATGTTATGTTGATTATCAATCTATTACCTATGTGTTGTTTATGATCTTGCATGCTCTCCGTTATTAGTAGAGGCTGCGGCCAAGTTTTTACTCTTAACTCCAAGAGGGAGTATTTATGCTCGATAGTGGGTTCATGCCTCCATTAAATGCGGGACAATGACGAAAAGTTCTAAGGTTGTGGATGTGCTGTTGCCACTAGGGATAAAACATTGATGCTATGTCCGAGGATGTAGTTATTGATTACATTACGCACCATACTTAATGCAATTGTCCGTTGTTTGCAACTTAATACTGGAAGGGGTTCGGATGATAACCTGAAGGTGGACTTTTTAGCCATAGATGCATGCTGGATAGCGGTCTATGTACTTTGTCGTAATTCCCAATTAAATCTCACAATACTCATCATATCATGTATGTGCATGGTCATGCCCTCTCTATTTATCAATTGCCCAACTGTAATTTGTTCACCCAACATGCTATTTATCTTATGGGAGAGACACCTCTTGTGAACTGTGGACCCCGGTCCATTCTTTTACATCGAATACAATCTATCGCAATACTTGTTCTACTATTTTCTGCAAACAATCATCATCCACACTATACATCTAATCCTTTGTTACAGCAAGCCGGTGAGATTGACAACCTCACTCGTTTCGTTGGGGCAAAGTACTTTGGTTGTGTTGTGCAGGTTCCACGTTGGCGCCGGAATCCCTGGTGTTGCACCGCACTACATCCCGCCGCCATCAACCTTCGACGTGCTTCTTGACTCCTACTGGTTCGATAAACCTTGGTTTCTTACTGAGGGAAACTTGCTGCTGTACGCATGACACCTTCCACTTGGGGTTCCCAACGGGCGTGTGCTTTACGCGTCATCAGTGGCTAATGTGGTGCAGCAAGAGCTCGAGGAGACTCAAAGAGGAGAGGAGAGGTGAGTGGTGTGAAGAAATCATCCAGGGGCAGCCTCTATTTATAGGGTCCAGAGGTGACCGAGGGGTGCGGGCATGTCGATGGTGGCTATGGCGCTAGGGGTCGCTAGAGGGCAAGGTAGGGGGCGCGTCGTGTTGGCGACGTCAAGGTGGTTACGACGCGCATCATGGCGCACCAGGAGGTGGACTAGGGCGTGCGGGCAACGTCAAGGTCTCCGCGGTACCGTGGCGGAGGACGGCGATCATGGCGACGGCGATAGCGCATGCGCGGACCAAAGGGGTTGTCCAGGAGCTAGCTGGTGCGGTGGTGATTGCGCGTGCGAGAGGAGGGAGCGAGGGGAGGACGGATGCGACGGCGCGAAGGCGTGCTCTGGCCCGTCCAGTGACAGGTCTGGGCGCGCTCTGGCCTAGCCTGGCGTGTCTGGGTGCGTCGAGTGCTGGCCAATATCGTGCTTGTCTCCGGCCAGGGATGGTACAAGCGTGTTCAGAAGGGTGTGGTGAGCCTTGTTAACATGGTGAAGGGGACCAGGGAAGAATGGAGAGGAGGAGTGGAATGGTGATGGCATGGTGCAAGACATGGTTGCAATGTGATCATGTCTCCACTTTTATCATGTCTCCAAGGCCTGACATGGTGTACTGGGTGTAAGAGGAGGTCCATGATGACATAAAGTGTGAGGGTTTAGTCTAAAATCCAGTGAATATTAGAGAGTATGCTCAAAGTCATTAAGTGTACATCAAGTGTTTGTGTTAATGGCCGTATGGAGATGGTTCAAATAATGTTTGACACACAATGGTGGTGGTAGGGTGCAAAATTGAGTTAATTTGTGAAATTTCAAAATATGCATAATCTAGAATCTGATTCAATGTCACCACTTTGTATCCTTATATTAAAGAATTGGGAAGGAATTAGACAAGGTGGTCAACACCAAAGTTGTTCACCTTGATGATGTCTTGCATGAGGTGCAAAGAGTTGAGAGAGTTTGGTTTAAGAATCTCTTAATACAGGGGCTCAAAGAGGGTAAGATGTTAAAAATGGCACAAGTGACCATTATCACATGTCACTTGATTTTGATTTTTTCTTTTAATTTGATTTGGTTTTTCTTGATTCAAAAGTGATTCTTATTAGTTTAGTAACACTTCCAAACCATTGACACCATTCAAAATGGGCTAGGTTAAAGATTTGCAAAAATGGCCATAGCCGCATATGAGGTGATATTCTTATTTTCTTTTTCTTCTATTTTGTTTCACTTGATTCAATTAGGCATGGTTTAGGGTCCATTTAGGGTTAAATTGGGTTTAGTAATGGTTTCAAACCATTTGGGTAAAGTATGAGGGCATAGATCAAGATTTGTCATTATGGCTATATGCCTCTATGTATATTTTTATTTTATTTTTGTTTCACCTTTGCTTTAGTTGGTAAGTGATAGGTTGGGTTTGTTGAGGTTTTTTAAACCATCTAAACAAGGTAGAACATGGCATAGTTTATTATTTGTAAATATGGCTATTTACTCACATAGGCTTCTCTTTTTAATTTAATTTCTTTTTATTTTGTTTTATCTTGGATGGTGAAAAGAAAAGTAAGGTTTAGGGTTTAGGAGCATTTCAAAGTACTTCACATAAGCATCATGGCAATATCACAACATATAAGCATGAGTATTAGGCACAACCTCTAACTCAATTAATGTTTTTGTTGGTTCCAAATTTTGGAAATAGGGAAATTAATTTTCTCTTTGTTTTAAAATTTGGGATGTTACAATTACCAAAACCACACATGGGGGCTCCATGCACTTTCAGGTGATCATGTGGTGGAGTTTCTTTTTCCTGTTTTCCTGGAATGATGGTGCGGTAGAGATGCAGAAATAATGGTGCGTTAATGGAGTTTCCTTTTCATGTTGTCCTGGAGTGATGCAGAAATAATGAAGTTTCCTTTCCTGTTGTCCTGGATTGATGGTGCGGTGATGAATTGTTTGAGGCGAGGAGGGAGGGCAGAATCATCATATTGAAAATATGTACGACCAAAAGGACGGCGAAAGTAGGGGGAGAAGGGGGAACAAGTTCCTTCTTTTTAAGTAAGTAGTAGAGAAAAAAGAAGTATTGGAGGCACATGAGCTGGCGGCTGTCGGACTGGTGTCAAAAAGGTGGTTGTCCAGACAACGAGACCACGAACCCGCCAAGCACGGGCTAACGGACTGGTGTCTTAATGCGTTGCCTGTTCTGGAACATCAGGGGGTTCGGCTGTCGGGGGCGCCGAACCCTCTTGAAGGACTACCTCCGCGCGCACCACATTGATGTTGTTTGCTTACAAGAGACGGTTAGCAGGACTTCACGGACCGGGAGCTACGCACCCTTGAAGTTGGGGAAAAATTCTTCGGTGTCGGCTTCCGCTTCGGCCGATCGGGCGGCATGCTTATGGGCTTTAGGGACAGTCTGCTTTGAGATTGGAAGAATTGACATGGGGCAATTCTTCCTTAGTGCCACAGTTCTGTGGCGTGTGGGCAAGATTAAGCTCGAGATCATGGGAATCTACGGGCCTGCGGACCACGCATACTCCAGGGAGTTCCTTACGGAGGTCACCAATAAGATCAATGGGCTGAACGATCCTCTTATTATGGGTGGAGATTTTAACCTCATTCGTAGCCAACAAGACAAGAACAACGATAGAATTAACTGGGCTAGACTTAACATGTTTAATGAAGCTATCAGCGACTGGGAGGTCAGGGAGATTCCTCGCACTGGGGCGAGGTTCACCGGACTAACAAGCGGTTGAATCCGGTGAGAAGTGTCTCGGACGCAGTGTTTATCTCGCCCTTGCTTGAACCCGGATTCCCTCTCTGCTCGGTTGTCGCGGAAACTAGCCTAGGCTCGACCATACCCCCTTATTTTGGACACTGGTGAGAATATTCCCATCAAAAGTAACCGTTTCTTCTTTGAAACCGGCTGGTTCGATATGGAAGGCTTCCATCATCTCCTATCCCGGGCTTGGGAGCGCACGGGTTTACTTACGGGAGGTAGAGACATTGTGGATCGGTGGCAGGGCATGAGTGGCAGCCTGCGCCAGTACCTCCGGGGCTGGAGTAAAAACATTGGGAAGGAACAGCGTACCCTCAAGCTGCAGCTGCTGGGGCAGATCAAACAACTCGATGAGGAGGCTGACCTGACCGGTCTTGAGGAAGAGGGTTGGGCCCTCGAGATACCATTTAGAGGACCAGCTAGTCAACATCTACAAGCAGGAGGAAGAATACTGGAGACAACGTGGGAGAGTTCGTTGGGCATTGCAAGGGGATGCAAATACGGCATACTTTCATGCCGTAGCCAATGGACGCAGAAGAAAGTGTCTCATATCCTCTCTCACAACCGAGACTGGTCCTATCTCAGACAAGAGACTGATTCAAGAGCACGTCTACGCGTTTTACAGAGAGCTCTTGGGATCAGAACAGCCTCGCCTCTGCAGTATTGCTCCGGATGCGTGGGATGCTCCATCGCGAGTTAACGCTGCGGAAAATTTGCACTTAGCCCTAACTTTTTCCGAGGAGGAGTTGGAAGCTGTTGTTAAAGACATGAAAACGGATACGGCTCCAGGCCCAGACGGCTTCCCAGTTGCTTTCTTCCAGCGTTGCTGGCCTTTGGTTAAACACGGGGTCCTCCATATCCTTAACGACTTCATCCTGGGACGGATCGATGTCGCTCGTCTAAACTTTGGGGTCATATCCCTAATTCCCAAAGTACCCGGGGCTGATAAAATCACTCAATTCAGACCAATCGCTCTCATTAACGTCATCTTTAAGATTGTCTCCAAGGCTTTTGCTACAAAGCTAGATCATATTGCTCACCGCATAATCAGCCAGAATCAGACCGCCTTTATCAAGGGCAGATTTATCCTCGATGGAGCGCTGGCTCTTCAGGAAATCATTCATGAGTTGAAGAGCAAAAAGCTAGGGGGCATTTTGCTGAAGCTGGACTTTGAAAAGGCTTACGATCGAGTTAATTGGGACTTCTTGACCGAGGTTTTGCGTGCTAAGGGCTTTGATAGCGGTGCGGTCCATCGCATTATGCAGCTGGTTTACGGTGGCCGAGCTGCTATTTCCATCAACGGAGAGGCTGGCCCCTTCTTCCGCAATAAGAGGGGCTTGCGTCAAGGGGACCCCCTCTCCCCTCTCGCTTTTTAACTTTATGGCGGAGGCTGCGTCCGTTATGCTCTCCAAAGCTTGTGAAGCTGGTCACATCGGCCGGGGTGGTGCCACATCTTATACCCGGAGGGGTGTCTCATCCGCAATACGGCGACGATACTCTTATCCTCTGTCGGTTCGAAGAGAGACAAGTCATTAACCCGAAGTTTATCCTCATACGCTTCGAAGAAATGTCCGGCCTCAAAATCAACTATCACAAAAGTGAAGTCATTGTCATGGGACAACCCCTTGAAGATCGGCACGGGGTAGGCTGATATGCTCAATTGCAAGCTTGGGAACTTCCCTTTTGTGTACCTTGGCCTCCCCATTTCAGACCGCAAGCTTACCATGGATCAATGGATGTTCCTGGTGCAAAGACTTGGGTCTCGGATTGAATCTTGGTTGGGGAGATTCCTCTCCTCGGGAGGACGGTCGATTCTCTCCAATTCTTGTCTTAGCAGCCTTCCTATGTTCGCTATGGGACTCTTCTTGCTTCGGGATGGAGTGCATGCAAAATTTGACTCGCATCGCTCCCGTTTCTTTTGGGAAGGCGCGGGGCCGAAACGCAAATACCATCCGGTTAATTGGCCGGCGATTTGTAGACCTAAGGAAGCGAGTGGTTTAGGCACTGCTTAACACCGTAAAGATGAATATTGCCCTTCTGCTCAAATGGGTGTGGAAATTGTTCCAAGGAGACAACGCCTTATGGGCTCGGATTGTTAGAGCCAAGTACGCGATCGCTTCGGATATCTTCTCCGGCTCGGGAGCGGGGGCTCGCCATTCTGGAAAAGCCTCCATAAAATCAAGCATTTTTTCGGATTGGGAACCAAGCACTTGGTAAGGGATGGGACCCGAACCATGTTTTGGTCGGATCGTTGGTTCGGGCAGCGACCGCTTAAGGACCTCTACCCCATTCTCTTTAGTATACGTGACAACCGGCAACTCTCTGTTGCCTCTGCTTGCTCTGCCTCCTCGGGACTTCGCTTCCGTCGAGCCTTTGGTCCTCGGGCCGGAGAGGAATGGGCCGGTTTGCTCCCCAAACTTCGGGAAACCGAGGCTTGCTCCGGGATCCGACACCATCGCTCGGATCCTTGATCCCTCGGGCTGCTACTCCGTGTCATCCATGTACAAGAAACCGTCCGAGGGAGCTTCGTGGCGCATGCTAGGGATGTGTGGGCAGCCAAGCTCCCTCTTAAGATCCGCATCTTCACCGGCGGTTGATTCTTGATCGCCTCCCATCTAGCCGGTTGGTGGCCTCCGGGTTTGGCCCGGCAAGCTGGGAGATGTGCCCTCCGTGATGCGCCGGAAGACGCAAATCATATTTTCTTCACCTGTTCGCTCGCTAGATTTATGTGGAGTGTGGCAAGGCAGCTCCTCGAATGTCGGCCGGTCCCCTACCTCTTTTGCCCGAGTTTTTGCCATCGTCTCCGAGCTTTTCGGGCCGTCCGCGCCGTCTTATTTGGACCCTTTTTGCGGCGCAAAGCTGGGCGCTTTGGCAAGTTCGCAACAAGCACGTTTTTGAATCTAGGGTGATTTCTAAACCTCGCTAACCTTCTTTATAAAACTGTCGTGTTCTTGCAGCTGTGGACGCCTCTCGCAAAGCCCCAAGACAGAGCAAACCTGTTGGAGATGGCAAGGCAATTAAGATTTTTGCACGCGGACGTGGTGGCAAGTGACCAGCAAGGATCTCCGATGGCGCAGGCGCACGCGACTCCTCTTAACGTGGCGCCATGACTTTGGCTGGATCGCCCCTACTTCGTTTTCTTGCTATGTTGTTAGCTTGTTCCTTCGGCTAAGCTGTATGCCGCAGCATTGTAACCATACTATGTTTCAAACCTCGAGGGCTTTATTAATTTAAAGTCGGGCACTAGATGCCTTTTATCTAAAAAACATGAGCTGGCGGCTGGTCCATGAATTTGGAATCTAGTTGCCAGTGGAGGCCGCCGGAGGGTATCCGTGTATGCTATTCCAGCAGCGTGGCCACAACCACGCCGCTCGCATACAGCATATGGCCACCGGCGCGCGCGACGCGGTGTTGAGCGCCTCTTGCTACCGGCATCCTAATCTAGCAGCGACGGAATCCCCCCGCGCCCTCTTCAATCAGGGCCGCCTCCAGAAGCGCCCTTCTCCACCAGTGCTGGCCTCCAGCCACCCGCCGCGCCACCCGCCTCGCTCTAATCCAAAAGCGGCCGACTCCCACCGCTCCCCTTCTAGCACGACAGCCTCGAGCAGCGCCATCCTCTAGCAAACCGTCGCGCCGCCCGTCTCCGGTAGCCTCTGCCGCCTCCAGCTAGGGTTCATATGAGTTGGGTCGTCAGGATTTTGAGGAACTGGTTCGTCCGAGAGGTCTGGTCGGTTGGTAATCCAGTCAATTTACTGAGAGATGGACCAGTTAAAAAATGTTGATATAAAATCGTATATTGATGTATAACAGCAGTGTATATCTGGGTATTAGACATAATGGCATGTACATAGGTATGAGAGGGAAATGAGAGAGTTGTAGTGGCATATTTCCAACATAGGTTTTTGCAATGGCATTTTTCCAACTCACGAAAGTTGTAGTGGCATAGATCCAATTAACCAATGATGGAACCCTGATTTACTTAACAAAGTTGCAGGTTCTAGTTATGATTAGCGACTATGGAGCATTGATTGAAGGAGGAGGCAGACGACATTTATCTCTTGTTGATCGTTTTATTAGTGAGATCCTTGACTGCAGAGATGGTTTAGAGGCATCACGTCGCCAGCTTCCCCAGGTTATGTTGTACTTGTTTCCCTATGGCAGAATGCGCGATATGTGCGGATAGGAGTCCACATCCTGGATGAGTTATAGAACCTTAGTACATCTTTCCAGGCATTCAATCTTCTTTATTTGAATAGTTTTACAAATTTGTACTCATACTTGTGCTCGTAAATTTTCATATTTTTTTATATTATTCAAGTGGAGTTTAAAAAATTATTTGTAGCAGTTGTTGTTTTCGGACAGTTTCTGCCTTTAGAGCATCTCCACACCGATGACATGCATGCAAGTATTGATATCTTAACTCCAATAGCACATGTATGCAGTTAAAGAAAAATAGGTGGGGGCAAAAAAAAGTAAGAGAGAGGAAAATCTTTAGAGGGGCTGTCACTGCATGTGGCCCGGTTAGCATCTTTTGAGCAGAAATTTAGTGTCGGCGTCCCCGATCGAAGCCCTTCGCATTAGGATCGTTTCGGGCGTGCCAGTGCTTTTATGGGGCTCTAGAACATGTCGACGCTTTTTAGGGAGCACCTTTTTGGCGTTTTCTCTCACTAGGATCCTAATAGAGCTATTTGGAGCGCCGGTGGAGATGCTCTTAGTTGTTTAATTGACTTCTTTTGAGTTCCTAAAGGATCCCCTTTGGATTCCTCGGTCAATTGAAGTGTTAGACAATTAAGTAAATCTCTGGAAATGTATGAAACTAAATTATTTTGAATGTATTTAAAATATCATGCTTACTATCTAATTACACTAATAACCACACATAAAAAGTGGGAGAATTTTTTATGATGAAGTTTTTCACAAGGAATGAATGCAAACAAACCAAGATTCATCCAAGAATGGTTCAAACCATTAGATTGAGATGCCCAAGGCATCCCTTGTACACCAACACAAATCTTGATTGGCAATCTTCAAACTTATTTTTAAGACCATAAGAAAGTCACATAAGCTTGGAGCGCCTTTGTGTTTAGGTTTTGTTAGGAATTGCATCTATACGTATAAAATGAGGACCACCACCACTATGCATGTCACATGTTGAACTTCTAACTACATGATTAAAATTTGAAGAAAGAACTAAGATGCCATGAAATAAAATTGGGAAGAGAAAAATAACTACAAGGAAGAGAAGTGTGATTATTGCTTCTACTCATGTGTGTATTGATTTTATTGATGAGTAGAAAGTGCTTGCAAGTGTCTCATTTAGTGGTTGGTTCCATTATTGCCTCATGATGGTAAATACATCAATTTATGTTGCACTTAAATTGGCCATCCTAATGGACAATGTTGTATGCTTCTCCCCCCCCCTGGTAGCTTTATTCGTAGTATGCATATTGGATTTCTACTGCATAAATCCCTTTAACCAAATTATTTTCCACAGTGTTGTTCACCATATCTTTCCTATGCCGTTGAGGAATAGCAGGGTGTGGTGTGGTGTTAAATGAGCAAGGGCTAGGTCGCCACCGCCTTAGTGGTGCACTACATCTTCGCCCGAATGTAGTGATAAGTGAGAAAGGATCTTTGCATTTTCCTTGAAGGATGACAAGGGCAAGGAAGCTAGCTGAGGTAAATAGGTTGCAGGTAGGTAGTTGAAATGTAGAATCCTTGACCGGAAAGATACATGTGTTAGTGGATTCTATGAGTAGGAGCTGTGTAATTATACTCTGCGTACATGAGACAAGATGGGCGGATCAAAAGGCAAGAGAAGTTGAGAATACTAGTTTTAAGTTGTGATATTCATGGTTAGCCCGGCACTAGGAACGGCGTAGGCATCCTCGTAGACATGAGCTTCAAGAATGGAGTAATGGAGTTTGGGAGTAGGAGATAGAATCATCCAAATCAAGCTAGTTGTTAGAAATCTAATCGTAAACGTTATTAGTACTTATGCCCTACAAATTGGGCTCGACACGAGTGCTTAGACGTAGTTTGGAAGGACTTGGAAAATGTCGTTAACCCGTAGTGGGGACCAAGACCTCCAGTTAAGTTTCAACAGTAGTGGCACCCGCATGTTTGGTTGCTAAATTTAACTCTACATGATAATTGGTAACCTAGCTGGCTGGTATTTCTTTTAACAGTTAGTTTTCAGGGTAAAGGTAGGCGATCTGCCATTCCATTAGGAGAGAGGTTTTTGTTACACATTTTCTGCATTCCTCGCCAACTTATAAATCTGCATCCTTGTTCTCCCTGCATGGTA
>NC_061510.1:334709646-334727344 GCF_022539505.1 Lolium rigidum
GGAGAATAAGATTCATATATAGGATGTCATTTTATGTGAATAAAATGTCGCGGAAGGTTCTATGGAAGGTTCTAGAAGGTTCTAGAAAAGTCCGGAAGAAACCACCAAGGAAGGTGGAGTCCACAAGGGACTCCACCCCCATGGCCGGCCAACCCTAGTGGGGGAGGAGTCCCAAGTGGACTCCCCTTAGGGGCCGGCCACCCCCCCACATGGGAGGTGGGAATCCCACCTTTGGGTGGGAGTCCTAGTTGGGCTAGGATTGCCCCCTCCTATGGAAGGATTTGGTTCGGGTCTTATTCGAAGACTTGGACACCACCTCTTGGGGTTCCACCTATATAATGAGGGACAAGGGGGAGGGGGCCGACCACCTCAAACACCACCAAGGTGGCCGCACCCCCTATAGTGGCCGGCGCCCCCTCTCCCCAAACCCTAGCCGCCCCGCTCCTCCACTTCCCGCACGCTTAGCGAAGCTCCGCGGGACTTCTCCACCACCACCGACACCACGCCGTCGTGCTGTCGGATTCAAGAGGAGCTACTACTTCCGCTGCCCGCCGGAACGGGGAGGTGGACGTCGTCTTCATCAACAACCGAACGTGTGACCGAGTACGGAGGTGCTGCCCGTTCGTGGCGCCGGAACCGATCGTGATCAAGATCTTCTACGCGCTTTTGCAAGCGGCAAGTGAACGTCTACCGCAGCAACAAGAGCCTCATCTTGTAGGCTTTGGAATCTCTTCAAGGGTGAGACTCGATACCCCCTCGTTGCTACCGTCTTCTAGATTGCATCTTGGCTTGGATTGCGTGTTCGCGGTAGGAAAATTTTTGTTTTCTATGCAACGTTATCCTACTGATTCTTCACATGCATGTTCCAAATGTGCAAGAACAGCAATGATGTTGCACATCAGACCCTTTCTATGACCCAGGAGACACGGAGGCGCCAGAATGAATTCATGGCCTCAAGGAACCACCCTGTTCCTCCTCCCGGAGCCGAGATGGAGCCCGTGGTAGCTCCTCAGTGGGAGATGCCTCTTCTTACCGATGAGATGCTCCAGAACTTCGACTTCTCTGTATATGCTCATGGTGCTCTTCCTACTAGGACTGCTCGTGCTCCCACTCCTACTGCTGATGCTGCTGATGATGATGCGGGTGATGATGATGCGGATGATGATGATGCGGATGATGATCATGCACGCGAGAGCTCCTCCTCGCTTGGGTTTGGTCACTACTGATGGGTGCGATAGCATCTCTCCTCTTTTCTTCGCCTTTTTGGTGTTCCGATGCCAAAGGGGGAGAAGAGAGTAGAGTCTAGGACCACGGGGTTCTTTGAGTGCCACAAGCCATGGGAGTTGCCTTATTTGGATTTATATGGCTTGTGCTTGTTTACTTTGAGTTTTTCAAGAACCATTTGCTATTTCCAATAATTCATGTATGGATGTGTATGGACGACTATTATGTGTGCTACTCTATGTTAGGATGTTTATGTGTGCTATGCTTATATATCTTGATATGCACATCTCCATACCATGCTTGTTTCCTAAAGATATTGGGGGAGCTTCTCATGTTTCACAAATGGTGCACTTTGCATTCAAACGCAAATTCTCCAAGTGCACACATTATGGGGGAGCTTTCGTAATATCTTATATGGAATCAAGGTTTAGAGCTTATCATAATATCTATTTGTGACTCTAGCTCGGTTTGTCATCGTATACCAAAAAGGGGGAGATTGTAAGGGTATTTCACCCTTATCCATTATTTTGGTAACGATGACACCGTGCTAAAGTATTTGGCCTAATATGTTTATAAGGATAATCTCAGGTATTAGGCAATGAGGCGTAAATGGTGTATCAAAGGAACAAGAACGCTAAAGGAGATCCCCCATTTCAACAACAATCAAAAAGGGGTTACAGGAGAAATCCGGTCACCAGCCCGGTCCAACCGGGCCAGCAACCGGCCAGTCCGGCGTGCTGGCCGGTCGACCGGTCGGAAACCGGGCTCCAAAGGAGGAACCAGCAGGTCCGGTTTGCGCCCGGTCAACCGGGCTCCTGACCGGCGGGTCCGGCGCTCCGTCCGGTCGACCGGTCGGAAATCGGGCAGCAACCGGGCACCAACCGGAGAAGCGCCAGGACGACGCAAAGGAGCTCCGGTCACCAGTCCGGTCTGACCGGCCTCACGACCGGGCTGTCCGGCTCGTGGTCCGGTCCGACCGGGTTTGTCGGGAAGAATGCCGAGGTGGCAAGTGGCAACGGCCAGATTTTGAAGAACACTATAAATACCCCTTCTTCTACCTTGGAAGGGTTAGGCAACATACTATAAGCTGTTCTTGAGCTCTCTCTCTCTTACTCCATTGCTAGAAACACCAAAAGCCTCAGATCTCCCTCCTCCTCCACCCAAACTCAAATCCCTCCGGGGAATCATTAGAGGAGGACCCGATCTACCGTTCTACCAAGCCAAATCTCATTCCCCCTTGTATTCATTGAGAAGATTGCTTCCTAGGGTTCCTTGGAAACCCTAGCTGGTGTGCAAGAGGAGTCCGGAAGCATCTGGGCTGTGGATTTGCTCCGGGCAAGATTGTGAAGGTTTGGAGGCTACCTCAAAGTCTACCACAAGTGAGTGAGCTATTCCTTCGTGGGATAGGCTCCGGAGAATAGGGTGAGCCTTCGTGGCGCGGGGAATCCTTCGTGGGACCTCCACTCCTCCAAACGTGACGTACCTTGTTGCAAAGCAAGGGAACACAGGAATACATCCTCGTCTCCGCGTGCTATCGGTTATCTCTAACCGAACTCCTTACTTGTGATTTAACCGCACTGTGAGAGCCTTCGTGCTTGAGTTAGTTGTATCCTCATATAGGTTGCTTCACCTAGTTTGCATTAGGCTCACCTTTATATTCCGCAAAGCCTAATATTGCAAAGAAAGAATTAAAATCTGTAGAAACCTATTCACCCCCCCTCTAGGTTTACCATCTCTATACTTTCACTATTGTATACGATTGGGTACAGGGGAGGCAGATGATTGCCGTTGAATTAGGCAGAGGGGTAGTATGGTAAGTATTAAAATACATAGTGAAATACAAGTACTCGTTGAACCGTTATTCTATTTAGCAAATAAAATGGCATAATTAGAGGGACGAGGGAGTTGTAGGCCCAGTTCTTTTGAGCTTTGGCTTGTGCATAAGCCATTGTGGCTGGAGTTGTCCATAGAAACAGTTGTGAGATTAAGCTCTTGAGAAACTATAGTCCAGTTCTTTTTGGCTTCTCCAGTCTTTAGCTTATTGTCTAAGGTGTATGGTGAAAAGCCTATAATACCCTTGGTACGAATTTGTGTGATTAGAAGAGAGACAGAGATTCAACACGATCGGTGATTGAGGAGTGGATACGAGATGGCTAGACGAAGCCCTGTCGTTCGACGTCTGCAGCAGCAGAGGGAGTCTCGGCCGCCGAGCTCGAGGGGATGGGAGGCCCGAGTTGGGGCGGCAGGGGACGGGAGGCAGGCGGGTGTCTGGCGGCGGCCGGAGAGTCGGGGGATGGGAGGCGGGCAGGCGGCGGCCTGACCGTCGGGGGTGGCGTCGGGGAATGGGAGGCGGGCGGCTGGCGGCTGGCGGCGGTCGGACCATCGGGGGTGGCGTCCAGGGATGGGAGGCGGGCGGCTGGCGGCGGCCAAAGCGTCGTGGTCGGCTGCGGTGGAGGAACCCTAACGCCTTCTTTTTCTATCGCGAGAGGAACAAAACGATTGGAGTTTCTCTGCATGTCGCAAGGGGAAAACGTTCCGGTCAGCTCGCAGCTTTGCGGTGGCATTTGAACGTAAATAAGGCAAATTATAGGGACAAGGCGATATACCGTTTCGCTGGGGTGCGGGAAGCTGGGGGTACCCAGCTTTTTCCCACTATACACAAATGGCCAAAGCCGGCTGCCCCCCCCCCCCCCCACCACGGCTTAAAATCCAGTTCTTTCGGGCTTAGGCTGCCCCTCACCCCTAAGCTGTCTAGAAGCTCCAAAAGAACTGGGCTGTAGTGGCATAGTTCCAACATTTGTTTTTGTAATTGCATTTCTCCAACTCGCAAAAGTTGTAGTGGCATAAATCCAATTAACCCTTTCGTCATTGAGGCGGAATCCATGAAATTCCCATACGTACAAAAGTCATAACTTTGGGGGCTAATTACAAGTGCGAGATCAACATGATACATTGTTCAGGTCCTATCAACCAAATGCCCCAACCTATTTCTTATTTGTATCTTATTAGTTAGTATAGTTTTCTATTACACATAATATAATTAAATACATACAATGCTCTAAAATATTCTAACACATTATCTAACTTCAAGTATACTCTTGCAATATACTTCTAGTATGTTGCAAAAAAATGTGTCTTTTCTCTTTTGAACAAACATTTCATTAACTCAACTGCATCTAGGTGTGAAAATACAGATAAAGATAGTAATTGATAGATAAATTTGATCTACGATTAATATGTTGCACATAGATGAGTAATAATGCATACATGTACTACTAATTGAATATCCTGACGTAGAGCTCTAAAGTGTAGTACCTAATAAATATGTTGATAACTACTTCCTGAGTGTATAGTCGCCTATCTTAGGTCTAAGAATAACTAAATATGAAACTTTAGAGCATTATATTTTCCTATCTCGGGTTTAATTGATTAGAATGTTCTACAGTGTATGGGGTATCTACAAGGATTTTTCTTAAATCATTGGCAGTGCTAGTTTATGTAATAACCGAGAGTAGTGGCCATTTTCCTTTATGAGATTGATTTTACATTAATGACACCATCCATCATATCACATTGCATATTCTTGACATGATCATGATAAAAACCCTAAAGTGATATTTTCCAAACCCTGAAAAATCTCTTTTTCTAAGTTTATATTACAACAACTTTGCAACAATTACAAATGTTTTAAAAGTTCCTTTTCCCAAAACCCGGCCATTATATTCTAAAAAGGAAAAAAAATTATGTGGTGACACATAATTTTAGCATGACCCTAAGTCAACGCAAATTTGTATATATGTCAACTCTTGCCGCTTGGCCAATACTCATCCAACATCCCTTGTGAACATGCAATCTAGGAAGTGGCCATCACAGGAGGGACCGACAACTTCGTAGCAATCAAGGAGTAGGAGCGTATTGGAGCAGGATATGACCCGCACCAATCCTGAGGGGAGGCAAGTCACCCCAAGATCCTACCTAGGCCTCCTGATGGCCTCCAATAGTTGCATGGTCCCGCCACGAGTAGGTCCCACAGGAGGAACACATGCCCAAACTTCATCTTGGACGTGCCGCTCACCAACGGGTGCAGGAAGCACCCGACGCGCCCCAACATAGGTGCGCCACAGGAAGCTCCCGCCAACCACATGAAAGGTACGATGTCCCTATCCTGGACCAGCCTAGAGACTCTCGTGAGAGTACATGAAGCCCCTGGCCCACTGGGGAAGACGACCCATCAATCCAAGGCCTACACATGAAGATATCATATAAATAGAGTCCCCTTAGGGGTACCTAAATAAGGGATGGTAGACGCCATGAAGTTTAATCCATTTATGCGAATGACACTTATGCAGATTTCACTTTCCTAAATGGAAAGAAAGCACTCAAGAACAAGGTCTATAGGCTGAAGACCTAAGAAAATAGATCATATCCACGAAACAAGGCCATATAGGTTGTGAAAGGTTCCAGTTATAGAAAAAAGTCGTCTATACGAGTTGAGCATCTTCATTCGTGCTGTAATTTTAATAACTATCACCATTGATTTGGAAGTTGATTTTTTTTCATGTCAAGACAACATTCGTACATGGCGACCTAGAGGATGACACATATATGGCGTAGCCAAAGGGGTTCGTTGTCACATGGAAGGAGCACTTAGTTTGCAGATTGATGACGAGTTTGTACGGGTTGAACCAAGCTCATCGGTAGTAGTATCGGAAGTTTGGGTCTTTTATGACTGATCTTTGTTATTAAAGCGTAATATGACCATTATGTCTTTATGAAGAAGTATGCTGATGTTATCTTCCTTATTCCCTTGTTGTATGTTGTTGTCATATTAATTGTTGGAAATTTCACAAAGATGATTACTCTCCTTAAGAAGTCATTGAGTAAGTAATTTCTAATGAAGGATTGGGACGATCTAAGAAAATATTGGGCATTAAAATATCTCATGAGTCAAAATGCCGCATTGGCTCTCACAAAATATATATATATTAAGAAGGAAGGAAAATATCCAATGTGTATGATGCAAGTCCATCCCAAATTGAGTATGAAACAATATCCTACAAGCAATAAGGCAAAAAAAAAAACGAGTAAAATAGTATACCTGATGTGTGAAGTTTGTATGCACTAGGCCTTTTATATGCAGTTGGAGCTGTTGGCATTTTCAAAAAAAAAAAAAAACCAAGTGAAGCACATCGAAATGTAGCAAAGTGGATTCACATGTATCATACATAACCATATAGATTGTTCTTGTGCTTTGGAAGGTGTAATCCTTCATAGTTGGACTATACAGGTGCAAATTATTCTCATGACAAGGAACTCAACTTCTAGACTCCTTGTGGCCTATGCGGGCAGAGGGGTGTCATGAAAATCATTATTGTAAAAACGTATTTTAGTGTTAGCCACATAAGATTATTGTTGATACAGATGAAGAACTTCTTGCCAAAGCTCGACAAAAGGTAAGATAAGTACAATTTATACGTGGTATTCAAATATATATTCATCTTGTCAAGAATTCAAGCTTTCACTCTCTAATGAGGCTCATTGATGTTAGGTTAGGTTCGGGATGCTGTGAATTTAATGTTCCTATAATTGAGAAGATCAAGCATGTTGCAAGGTAGCGCACATAATGTTGCGCCTTTTATGCTTTTTGAGGTCATCATGGAGATTTTTATTCATCGGTATAATACTTACATCATTTGCTAGCACATAAACTAATTAAGAAATCTGGGGGTTCCTCTTGCCAAACTTTCGGCATGGTCCAGTCTTACATATTGGCTTCCCTAGAGCAATGAGAGAGAAAGATTTGCGTGAAGTTGCGACAAAGAAAGTTACACTCTTCATAGATAGACGCTGCAGGACCAGAGTTCCTGCCAGATTGCATGGTACCAATCACATTCATTCAATCGTAGTTGATTTCTAGTCTATTGCATCCAACTTGCCTAGCCAGGATCAGTCAATCACATAATGCACATTCCTCCGACGGAAATACACCTGAAACAAATGGTATCCCCATCTACTCACCACAACGAAGTGGCCCTTGTCATCTCGGATGATGGCACCGGAGCTCCCCGTACCAGAGTCCACGTTAAAACCACATTTACTTTGATCTTAACAAACTTTTATATTGGTTTCTTCCGTCCATGTGTCGCAACTCGCAATGCGAACCATTTGTTTTTATATTTGCTCGAATATAATTTAACATAAAGGTTGAGATGGCCCAAGCTGAGCGGACAGATGATTGGGCCACTTCCCCATGAGTAGCTTGAGGGCGTTTCCACCAAATGTACTAGATTGCCATCACCACAAGATCGTTTCTCTCAACCTACGCTAGCAAGGGGACCTTAGATACTTTGTAACGTACAAGATATTCTAGAACCAAAGAACCCTCCATATCAATCTCGTACATGTGTTCGATGAGCTCCTCATTCCCAAACAACTCCATATTTCTTTCACTCTCGGACAAAGAAAGAACGCATGCCTTATGCTCTCAAAATCTAGATGTCACAGCTAGCATTGGAAACTATGTTGCATATGCCGATTAGCGAGCACGCCATTACAAGGAATCGCTCCAAGTAATAATCTCCACAAGTGTATCTTAATCTTGGCAGGTACATGTAACGCCCACACCGTATGCCAAACCGGCAATGTGATGAAGTGGCATATCCGCTTGTGGTCCGAAGCTTCGCCCCATGTTGATATTCCAACTCAGCATGTTACGCCGATCTCACCGAAAAGTACCAGCCTTTGTCAGGTTCCACGCTACGAAATCATGCATCATACCAGGAGTAACAAAATATGGCGCACATTGATGGACCGAAAAGTTTCTTGTATCTTCAATCCGTCTCAATCAATTCCAAAACTTTAGCATACACTAGTAGAAAACGGGCTTTAGTCTGAAACTTTAGTGTACACTAGTAGAAAACGGGCCTTTAGTCCTACTTCAGATGGCCTCTAGTTCCGGTTGCCTAACTGAAACTGCGAAATCAAGACTAAAGGCCTCCCTTTAGTTCCGGTTGTGTTACGAATCGGGATTAAAGGCCATCCACGTGGCCGTTGTCTGTAGCGGGGGATGGAGGACCTTTAGTCCCGGTTCGTGTTACGATCCGGGACTAAAGACGTCCACACGTGGCGACCTCAGGCTCTTCCTTTTCATTTTCTGTATTTTAATTCTTTTTTATTTTGTGTATTCCTTACGCTACTACATACTGTAGATGTTGATTCATATATATAATATATTTTATCTTACGAGCATACGTACATATATATATATATATATATATATATATATATATATATATATATATATAACATATTCATACTACACCCGGGTGTAGTTACACCCACGCGTGTTTCTCATAATCTAGAGAGTATCTTTCATACCGGAGAGTATGTACATGTAGTATGAAGTATATTAGACTATTTTGGTAGTATATATAATACTTTGTAGGCAGTATGTACATTTTTTTACGTAAACTCCTTTTTTTACGTATACATATGCATATATTTCGGATATATAGTGCAAACTAAGGATTCACTTGCATTTTTTTCACCAAACTTGGTTTGGAGTATCTTAGATATAGTATACGAACATACTCAAACCGATAAAGTATCGAATATACTTCCGTACGGAATTATATAGATATGGGAGTAACTACACCCAGGGGTAGCCCCTGGGTGTAGTTACACCCATATATAATATAGTACCATACGGAAGTATATACGATATTTTATCGGTTCGAGTATGTTCTTACATTATATCTAAAATATTACAAACCATGTTTGGTGAAAAAAATATAAGTGAGCATGTAGTTTGCACTATATATACGAAATACATGCATACATATACGTTAAAAATGAGTCTACGTAAAAAAATATACATACTTCCAACAAAGTATTATACATACTACCAAAATAGTCTTACATACTTCATACTACATGTACATACTCTCCGGTATGATAGATACTCTCTAGATTATGTGAAACACACGTGGGTGTAGTATGAATATGTCCTATATATATATATATATATATATATATATATATATATATATATATATATATATATATATATATATATATATATATATATATATATATATATATATATATATATATATATATATATATATATATATATATATATATATATATATATATATATATGGGATGAAGCTTGCTACCCGCATGGGTAGCTACACACCCATGCATTATACCAATATACAAGCCATATTAACTTGTTTTAGCTCGGTTTCCTAGTAGAACGTGGAATTCTAGTGTATAAAAGTGGTTTCCGAATTTTGATTTGAAATTTTTTTTGTCAAAGTCAACTCAATATTCAAAAAGTCAATGCAAAATACGTTGGTGAGTTGACTTTGATCAAAAAATATTCATATCAAAATTCGGAAACCACTTTTGTACACTAGAATTCCACGTTCTACTAGGAAACCGAGCTAAAACAAGTTAATATGGCTTGCATATTGGTATACTCGCATGGGTGTGTAGCTACCCATGCGGGTAGCGAATGCACTCATATATATATATATATATATATATATATATATATATATATATATATATATATATATATATATATAGGGTCCAACTATTCTCGAACCCCTTAAGAGTGGTTCTAGAATAGTTATTCTCGAACCCCCAGTACCGCTTAGTTTCTGCTTCTGATCTCACATGCCCACGGCCCCGGTCCCCTGCTTCTGAACTTCCCCACCTTGTTCCCTATCACTAACTCTGGCTCCGCCCGTCCCCAAATCCCGCTCTGCCTTCTTCCCGGCGGCAGCGCCGAATTCCCGCCCAGCCTTCTCCCAGGCGGCGGCGCCGAATCCTGCTCCGCCTTCTTCGCCGGCGGCACGGTGACGCCTCCTTCCCCAGCGGCCTCCCGTAGAAACTAGTCGCGCACACACGCATCAACCCCCTACACACGCACCCTCCTGTCCCGCACGCCGCCGCCCACATCCTGCGCCGCGTGCCGCCGCCCACCTTCCACCCGCGCACGACCTCCTACTAGTCCACCCTACCACCAGGTTCATGGCAGCTCGAGGCGCACCGACGTCATAGCTTCCAGCGCACCGCACCCTCGTCGCCCTGCTGTCGGCCGGCTCCCCGGTGCGACTCACCACAACCATGGAGAGGCTCCCCTTCGCGCCCCTCTCCGTTGATGTGCCTTCTCCTCGGCGCACCGCCACCGCCGGTCACCGCCTCTCCTTGCCACGATCTGTGGTCATGGCGGTCGAGGACCTGGATCCGCCCTGGATTGGGCGGCGCACCATCGGGATCTCAGTTCCTGCTGAGGTATCAGCAGTGGCGCGTGGTCAGCAAGGGAACGCATCCTCGCGTTTCTGGCGCGGTCGCCGGGCACCACTGGATTTCCAGACTTGCCGCCCGTGGAATTCATGGTGAGCACCGCACGGCACGGACCTCCGCCCCGCATGAAGTCCCGGCCGCAACTCTGCTTTGGACCGCGCGGCCGCTCGGGAATCCACACTGTCCGCGCAATGGAGTCCATATACTAGCAGCCACGCAACTCCACAGATGCCTCCAGGAACCCACGCTGCACACCAGGCTCCGGATCCTGCTCCATACCCGTGGCTGCCACTGCCGCATTGACCTTCCACTCCTGGCCGCACGCGCATGGAGTCTGCAGAGCCGTGATGCTGCTCTGCTATACCTGCACTATAGCGGTGGCCGCTGATGTGAGCTGCAGTTTATATTCATGTAAGTGTACTCATGCGAATTACCATTATGCAATATCTCTCACTTTTTTTTGTAACAATAGTTTGTCTCGAGGACCATCGACAACAACACTTGTTGATTAAGATAAGTGCATAATAGCAGAGTTGAAAGTTCATCAAAAAAATGTGATAGGTTCAGCTAAAAATAGTGACTGCACTTGCCAAGTTCTCTCTATTCTTTTTAGTCTTGTCTTGGTTTGGAAATGCTCTTGGGTCGTGTGAGTTTCCAAGGAGTTCAATTTCGTCTGCCGAAGGTTTCAGCTTGTATTTGTCTTCTGAATATAAATGTGTTCGTGAAACTATAACTATTACTCTAATATAAAATGTCATTGTTGGGCCATGCTTTTCTAAATCCAAGCACGCTCTTGCGAGTACTGTATTGCCAGCCAGTAACATTCGCCTCTTTACACTACCATGGAATTCCTAAATCTCAGTAATAAACATTATGGCGTATGGTTCCAGCTAGGACTACCGCTGCCCAGCTAAGTTGAGGATCAGGTGAGATGAAGACTGCAGGTTCATGCTTGCTTGCTTGTAGGTCAGCTCAGGCCATGGGCTATAAAAAAAATATCGAAGAGCTGCTCAAGTTTAGTTCATTTTCTAGTGTAGTTCACTTCTCATGCGGTTGAACCATGTGCACCCTTATTCTGACAAATTGTTGGTTATGTGAAGAATTTCGCCGTGTCGGTTCAGTCAATTCGCTTTGGTTAACAGAGAAGTGCACTTCATCTCACAGAGAAAAAAACACTTTCGTCTAGAGGTTTATCAACTTTTGGTAGAATTTTTTTTTTTGAGAGAGCTCGCTGAAACTCAACTGAAAGTTTGCTCCGGCCATGCGGGAGGTTCATTTTTCTTGCAGTTCACTCGAAAAAAAGAAATACAAATAACCAAAAATGGTTCCAAATCATGAGATTCTGGAAGTTCAGGTTCTTTTTTTTTATTAAAGTGTGGGTTTAAATTTGTCGAGAAGTGCACTACGTCGGTCGTTGAAGTTCATTTTGTAGGAGTTTATTTGTTTGGAAAGTTAATTTGTGTTTAAAAAAATCTGTTGATCTTGGGGTGTGCACTTATTTAGTCACTGATATTCTCTTTCCTTTTACATGTGAGTTCACTTTATTAGACGAATTTGGGCAGTACACTTTGTGTATTTCTGTGAATTCTAAAACTTTTATTTCAGGGAAGTTCAATTTGTACATATGTGAGCTCCATTTTTCATGGAAAAAAATACTTTAGAAATTCACCTCAACTTCTTTCATAAGCTCACTTGGTTCAAATGCCCGCCGCTGGAGTCCAACGGAGCCTGCATATGCATATGCATTCAAGATTCCATTCTTGTTCCCTATAATTATGCTGTTATACTCATTCCTAACACTAAGAAAGATCTATATTTTGCCCAGAGCAGTCTGTACAAATTAATATAAGAGCAAAAAGGTAGAACAATTTTGACATTTTTTCTGCAACTAGTTGAGCAGTACTAATCTCAAAAGTAGTTGAAACGTACAAACATCACAAGCCTGCACTTGAGTTTGTGATTTTAACGCTAATAAGATCTGTGGAATTTCTTTTTTGAAGTTCACATTACTTGATTGGCGTAGTGCACCTTTTTACATATGTGAAGTTTGTTTTTTTACATGACTTAACTATCATCACAGTACCCACAAGCAGCATAGCAACGAGATGGGAGTTCTTGCGGCCGGCTCCCGTGGTTGTCACTCGCAAGTCATGCTCTTCATTGCGTGAAGCAGCCGAGCACAAGTGTGCACAACGGGAATTAAGGTGCGGAGATGACGAGCTAACTTTTCCTAATCCGGCGAGTTCATTTCTCCTAATTCGTGAAGTTCACATCTCCTGCTACTTTAGTTTAGATATTCTTGCTAGATGGAATATTATTTTATTTCTTTTTGATATTGTGAAGCTCCATGTGCAGAAATGTAGCTACACTGGGGGTTCACTCGCGTATCCTCGACAGTCCAGCAGGCTTCTCGAAGGAGTCCAGCACGCGACCACTCCCCTCGGCAGTCTAGTGTGTGTTGTTCGGGAAGTCCACCTACAGCTCCCCCGGCAGTCAAGTGCGCTCCAATGGGGAGTACACCTTCTGTGGCAGAAGTCCACCCCAAAACATGGCATTATTACAATATAAGTAATTGAAGTGAGCTCCTAGTTATATGTTGTTATTTTCTTCTAGCTCTGCCTCTAGCAGGTGCCTTCCTGTTGCCCTTAAGCTTCATCCCCGCTGGAAACTGATTTCAGGCAAGTTTGTCTATTTCCTCACTGGAGTTCGCCTCATCAACTTCGGCCAAACCACAATGGAAGTTCACCTTTTCTCGGTGTGAAAGTTCAGCTTTATATAGTGGGGGAGTGTTGTCCGTCTGCGTTTACGTTCAAGGTTTGTTTTGGTCTTTCTGTCACCTCCTCTGAACCAACATAACACTCTGAATGGTCTGAACTTTGAGTATCTTAACTCATCTGTATGCTATATTTTCTATTTTGATCCCATTGGTATGCTGATGCTACTTGAGCTAATAATAATGTCTATGAATTGTGTTAGATTTTTTACCTTATGTGTAGGGAGTAGTAGTATGTGGAATATGGAAGGTACACGTGTATATTTGTTGTCCATTTCAGTTTCAATGCCCCGGAAGTTCAATATGAATGCGTTTGTAGTTCACTTTGTCTCGCTGAAAAATCATCTTATTGCTGGGCAGTTCATTTTAAATATGCGAATAGTTCAGTTGTGTAACACATGAAAGTTCATTTCGTTTTTATTTGGAAAGCAAATTGAATGATAGCAGGAAGTTATTATATTTTAGAGATTGGTCTATGAGGCTATTTATTGTAGTTATTGTGAACTGCTACTACTGATAGAGGGCGCACCTTTCTTATTGCGTAAAAAGAAGCTGCTATGTTCTAGATTTGTTCTCTCAAACTTTATTTTAAAGAATTGTAGAGAAGTTCATTTTATATCAACTGGTAAAAGCTCGCTTTCGTACGCAAGGGAGTTATCTTTGTTCACAACACACAAATATTGAAGTACATGGCAATTGCAATTAAATAAAAAAATGTTTTGTTCCAAAGTTCATTATTTTAATTGGTAAAAGTTCAGATTGTCGATGAGTGGAAGTTCGCTTGTTTTTTATTATGTGCCGAAACTCAAATATCTTGTGAATTAACTATCTCTGCCGTACATGAAACTCCATTCTACGCCATCCCAGGAGTTCAATTAGTATATCTGCAGAAGTTCAGTTTTCCTATTGCACGTATTGCCTTGGTTCTTTGCCTATCTAGTTCTTCATAGGATGTTGATTTTTATTGGCTTTATTTAAAGCGTAAAAAGTGTATCTTTTCTCTTGTCCTTGCTCAGTAAATAATGTTGTTTTGCTTGAGGATGCGAAGCTACTACTATGCCACCACCACTAATGCATTATGTAATTGCTTGGAAGTGCACATTTGTCTATGTGCAAAGTTCAGATTTATGTTACCAGGAAGTTTATATTTTTAAGTATACATTTTTTGGTCGAAACAATTCGATTTGCCACTGCAAAAGAAGTTCAATTTACTATGAAAAAAGAAAGTCCACTTGTCAAGCTATAGATGGTTTGTTCCTTTGAAAAGCCAAAGTTCACTTCATAAAAAATGCTTTTATGCCTATAAAGAAGAGCTATATTCGGAATGATTTCCATTAAAATATACTTGTATGTGTTGACACTCGTAATTTACAAAAATTCTCTGGAATAGCTAAAGAAGTTCACTCTTTGTTCCGGTTCAGTGCATGAAAACAGATGTTCACTCTTGTTAAAATTCTCGTCCATATACATTAGTTCATGTTTTTCTTTTGTACAAGAACTAGGATGATGATGTAGTGTACCATGTGATATCTGAACTTCTAAAGATGCAATTCCCCTCAATCTTGGCAGGGGATCACAGGGAGAGGGAAGAGGGCCTGCCAAATTCAGATGTGGAGACGAAGAACTGACTTTTTCTAATCCTGAGTTCATTTCTCCTAATTCCTGAAGTTCCGCAGATGAAGTTACACAATTGCTATTTTCCCCCTCAATTATTCTAGCGCTTTGGTAGTTTAAGAATTCTTCTTCTACATCATACTTAACTAAGTTGGTCAAGTGATTTTTTTTCTTAATCAAAACATGGTGCACCGATGGTATATCTGATCCTTTTCTTTTTCTCAGGTTCTAGCGAGCAGTCGTTGCGCTGCAGGTTCTAGCGAGCAGTCGTTGCGCTGCTTCACTCTGCTGCTAGCGCCCGTGAGCTTCTCTTAGCTAGTGTGCCCCAGACCGGACCACACGGCCCTAGGAACCACCTTCAGGACGTGCAGACGTGCGCCTTCTGTAAGGCATGAGCTCCATCTGTTGCATGTTGACAGAGGCCTGTACGCAGCCTTGGAGACGCAAGTACTTGCCTGCCCACGACATAGCTTCGTTTTTGAATATGTAGTAGGGGTAAACGTTTTTTTGTGTTACCTGTTGAGCAACTGCTCGTGAGAGTTGATACTATTTTTCTGTAAATTGGTGACACCCCTTTTTCCCATGTCACATAGAGAGCTGAGAGGTTCAGAGAGAACACGTGATGTGAAGTTCAGTCAAGATAGCATTGAAGTTCACATAGCCCATCTTATGTGAAGTTCAGAGACAGATAGTTTGTTGAAATTTAGTTACTTTTAGCTGAAGTCATTGAACCATACTTTGCTTGTTTCTTTTATTTAATTATTTTCCATCGAAGCCCGGAAAAATGTATTCCCTGTAGTGTCCAGGGAATGTAGAATGCACGTTGGATTCGCTGATTTTAAAACTTGAACATTGTAGAGATTTGTTGTGTTTGGGGAATGTAAAATTTCCATCTAATGTGAAGTTTACTAAGAGTACATAGTTCACATTAGTACTTTGATTAGGAGGTTCACACATGCATATGAAGTTCACTTTTGTCAAGAAGTTTGTCGAAACTTCTCTCTGGAAGCTCACTTTTGTGTGTGCTGAAAGTTCATTTTGTTCTGAATGACACGACGCAAGTTTGAGTCCAGTTTCATTTGATGGGAGGTTCCAGTTCTACCAGTGGGAAGACTACTCTTTGGTTGGTTCACAAATTTGATTTCCTGCAGTACACAACCGTAACATAATGATTTCCTGCAGTACACAACCGTAACATAATCTTTTCTGGTACGCTTGTTTATTTTGGATAGCTCATCTGTTTGGTCATAGTGCACTTGTTTATTTACTTTCATGTGAAATTTAATTTTTGGTTGAAGTTCAATTTTATTATCAGGAGAGTTCACCTTAATTGTTAGAATTTCAAATGGTCTATTGTAGATAATACACATATTTGGCAGAAGTAATTCAATTCACCCACGAGGTAAAAAGAAGCTCACTATTTTCGATCCTGGAAGTCTGTATCTCGGAAAAAGCTGATGTTTCAACGTCCTGAAGTTCAGTTTTGCATAAACATAATGCAGAAGTTTACCGTTCAGTTTTGTACAAACGTAAAACAGTAGTTCACCTTATGACCATTACAAGTTCAGTACATTCAACATTAAAGTGCACTCTAAAAACTGCAGATTTTGAGAAAAAATAGAGTTTTGTATATTTGAATATGCCCTATGTTCGCCCAGCTTCAGAAGTTTGTTCAATGTTTACAATCTAAGAAGTCCCCTTCAAAATACTAAGAAAAAACACGAGTTCAATAAAAACATAGATTATTATATCTTAATTCGCGACCGGAAGTTCACAACCAATTACTCAGGCAGTTCACATACTCTATTTTTCACGGGCAGAAATCCTACTTATTAAATTCATCCATACAAGTTCCGATTGACGAAATCGATCCTCTCCTTGAGTAGTTGACACCAATATGAGCCCAATTTTATCCCAACATTAAGCCCGCCTCACCTGACTACGGAAGGCGCGTTAATTTTGAATCGTTTGTGTTCCGACGACCATCACAATTTTTAGTATATAAAAAATTAATTTCAAACCATTAATAATTTGAAAACGTGTCCAGCACGATAAATTTGCGCATTTTCCACACGTTTCTGACGGTATATCATACACGTTAGTCCAACTTACGGTTTGGAAAAAGGGCCCAAAAACAGTACGAAATTGGAGAAGTTCACGAAAACAGATTTCAGTATTTCTAAAACTGCTCTTAAACCGAGAACATTTTGGGAAAATAATCTAAACAAAAAACATGCGGGTTTTTCGTACCTTTTAAACGGTATATCACATGCATCAATCCGACAAACGGTTCGAAAATGGCAGCCAAAAAACTATATGAAAACTGTGAATTCCGCGAAATAGAGTTTAGTATATTTGAAATTACTTTTATACCGTTAAGAATTTGGAAACAGTTTCTGAACAAAAAAGTTGCGCAATTTCCGTAGCTTCCCAACGGTATATCATATGCATCATTCCGATAAACACTTTGAAAATCAGCTTCGAAACATTTTCCGCCAAAACATTGAATTATAGTGTTCCGTCAAGAAGTTCACGTGCAAATAAGTGGGAAGTTCAGAAAGGGTTAACATCAGCTTTTTCCGAGATACAGACTTCCAGGATCGAAAATAGTGAGCTTCTTTTTACCTCGTGGGTGAATTGAATTACTTCTGCCAAATATGTGTATTATCTACAATAGACCATTTGAAATTTTAACAATTAAGGTGAACTCTCCTGATAATAAAATTGAACTTCAACCAAAAATTAAATTTCACATGAAAGTAAATAAACAAG
>NC_061510.1:334727444-334821507 GCF_022539505.1 Lolium rigidum
ATCCAAACATTGAATAACTATTCTCGAACCCTTTCTGAACTTCCCACTTATTTGCACGTGAACTTCTTGACGGAACACTATAATTCAATGTTTTGGCGGAAAATGTTTTGAAGCTGATTTTCAAAGTGTTTATCGGAATGATGCATATGATATACCGTTGGGAAGCTACGGAAATTGCGCAACTTTTTTGTTCAGAAACTGTTTCCAAATTAACAGTATAAAAGTAATTTCAAATATACTAAACTCTATTTCGCGGAATTCACAGTTTTCATATAGTTTTTTGGCTGCCATTTTCGAACCGTTTGTCGGATTGATGCATGTGATATACCGTTTAAAAGGTACGAAAAACCCGCATGTTTTTTGTTTAGATTATTTTCCCAAAATTTTCTCGGTTTAAGAGCAGTTTTAGAAATACTGAAATCTGTTTTCGTGAACTTCTCCAATTTCGTACTGTTTTTGGGCCCTTTTTCCAAACCGTAAGTTGGACTAACGTGTATGATATACCGTCAGAAACGTGTGGAAAATGCGCAAATTTATCGTGCTGGACACGTTTTCAAATTATTAATGGTTTGAAATTAATTTTATATATACTAAAAATTGTGATGGTCGTCGGAACACAAACGATTCAAAATTAACGCGCCTTCCGTAGTCAGGTGAGGCGGGCTTAATGTTGGGATAAAATTGGGCTCATATTGGTGTCAACTACTCAAGGAGAGGATCGATTTCGTCAATCGGAACTTGTATGGATGAATTTAATAAGTAGGATTTACTGCCAGTGAAAAATAGAGTATGTGAACTGCTCGAGTAATTGGTTGTGAACTTCCGGTCGCGAATTAAGATATAATAATCTATGTTTTTATTGAACTCGTGTTTTTTCTTAGTATTTTGAAGGGGACTTCTTAGATTGTAAACATTGAACAAACTTCGAAGTCGGGCGAACATAGGGCATATTCAAATATACAAAACTCTATTTTTTCTCAAAATCGCAGTTTTTAGAGTGCACTTTAATGTTGAATGTACTGAACTTGTAATGGTCATAAGGTGAACTACTGTTTTACGTTTGTACAAAACTGAACGGTAAACTTCTGCATTATGTTTATGCAAAACTGAACTTCAGGACATTGAAACATCAGCTTTTTCTGAGATACAGACTTCCAGGATCGAAAATAGTGAGCTTCTTTTTACCTCGTGGGTGAATTGAATTACTTCTGCCAAATATGTGTATTATCTACAATAGACCATTTGAAATTTTAACAATTAAGGTGAACTCTCCTGATAATAAAATTGAACTTCAACCAAAAATTAAATTTCACATGAAAGTAATTAAACAAGTGCACTATGACCAAACAGATGAGCTATCCAAAATAAACAAGCGTACCAGAAAAGATTATGTTACGGTTGTGTACTTGCGAGAAATCATTATGTTACGGTTGTGTACTGCAGGAAATCAAATTTGTGAACCAACCAAAGAGTAGTCTTCCCACTGGTAGAACTGGAACCTCCCATCAAATGAAACTGGACTCAAACTTGCGTCGTGTCATTCAGAACAAAATGAACTTTCAGCACACACAAAAGTGAGCTTCCAGAGAGAAGTTTCGACAAACTTCTTGACAAAAGTGAACTTCATATGCATGTGTGAACCTCCTAATCAAAGTACTAATGTGAACTATGTACTCTTAGTAAACTTCACATTAGATGGAAATTTTACATTCCCCAAACACAACAAATCTCTACAATGTTCAAGTTTTAAAATCAGCGAATCCAACGTGCATTCTACATTCCCTGGACACTACGGGGAATACATTTTTCCGGGCTTCGATGGAAAATAATTAAATAAAAGAAACAAGCAAAGTATGGTTCAATGACTTCAGCTAAAAGTAACTAAATTTCAACAAACTATCCGTCTCCGAACTTCACATAAGATGGGCTATGTGAACTTCAATGCTATCTTGGCTGAACTTCACATCACGTGTTCTCTCCGAACCTCTCAGCTCTCTATGTGACATGGGAAAAAGGGGTGTCACCAATTTACGGAAAAATAGTATCAGCTCTCACGAGCGAGTTGCTCAACGAGTAACACAAAAAAACGTTTACCCCTACTACATATTCAAAAACGAAGCTATGTCGTGGGCGAGGCAAGTACTTGCGTCTCCAAGGCTGCGTACAGGCCTCTGTCAACATGCAACGAGATGGAGCTCATGCCTTACGAGAAGGCGCACGTACGCACGTCCCGAAGGTGGTTCCTAGGGCCGTGTGGTCCGATGCAGGGCACACTAGCTAAGAGAAGCTCACGGGCGCTAGCAGCAGAGTGAAGCAGCGCAACGACTCGCTCGCTAGAACTCACGGCCGCAACGACTGCTCGCTAGAACCTGAGAAAAAGAAAAGGATCAGATATACCATCGGTGCACCATGTTTTGATTAAGAAAAAAAATCACTTGACCAACTTAGTTAAGTATGATGTAGAAGAAGAATTCTTAAACTACCAAAGCGCTAGAATAATTGAGGGGGAAAATAGCAATTGTGTAACTTCATCTGCGGAACTTCAGGAATTAGGAGAAATGAACTCAGGATTAGAAAAAGTCAGTTCTTCGTCTCCACATCTGAATTTGGCAGGCCCTCTTCCCTCTCCCTGTGATCCCCTGCCAAGATTGAGGGGAATTGCATCTTTAGACGTTCAGATATCACATGGTACACTACATCATCATCCTAGTTCTTGTACAAAAGAAAAAACATGAACTAATGTATATGGACGAGAATTTTAACAAGAGTGAACATCTGTTTTCATGCACTGAACCGGAACAAAGAGTGAACTTCTTTAGCTATTCCAGAGAATTTTTGTAAATTACGAGTGTCAACACATACAAGTATATTTTAATGGAAATCATTCCAGAATATAGCTCTTCTTTATAGGCATAAAAGCATTTTTTTATGAAGTGAACTTTGGCTTTTCAGTGAACAAACCATCTATAGCTTGACAAGTGGACTTTCTTTTTTCATAGTAAATTGAACTTCTTTTGCAGGGCAAATCGAATTGTTTCGACCAAAAAATGTATACTTAAAAATATAAACTTCCTGGTAACATAAATCTGAACTTTGCACATAGACAAATGTGCACTTCCAAGCAATTACATAATGCATTAGTGGTGGTGGCATAGTAGTAGCTTCGCATCCTCAAGCAAAACAACATTATTTACTGAGCAAGGACAAGAGAAAAGATACACTTTTTACGCTTTAAATAAAGCCAATAAAAATCAACATCCTATGAAGAACTAGATAGGCAAAGAACCAAGGCAATACGTGCAATAGGAAAGTCGAACCTACGAGATATACTAATTGAACTCCTGGGATGGCGTAGAATGGAGTTTCATGTACGGCGAGAGATAGTTAATTCACAAGATATTTGAGTTTCGGCACATAATAAAAAACAAGCGAACTTCCACTCATCGACAATCTGAACTTTTACCAATTAAAATAATGAACTTTGGAACAAAACATTTTTTTATTTAATTGCAATTGCCATGTACTTCAATATTTGTGTGTTGTGAACAAAGATAACTCCCTTGCAGACGAAAGCGAGCTTTTGCCAGTTGATATAAAATGAACTTCTCTACAATTCTTTAAAATAAAGTTTGAGAGAACAAATCTAGAACATAGCAGCTTCTTTTTACGCAATAAGAAAGGTGCGCCCTCTATCAGTAGTAGCAGTTCACAATAACTACAATAAATAGCCTCATAGACCAATCTCTAAAATATAATAACTTCCTGCTATCATTCAATTTGCTTTCCAAATAAAAACGAAATGAACTTTCATGTGTTACACAACTGAACTATTCGCATATTTAAAATGAACTGCCCAGCAATAAGATGATTTTTCAGCGAGACAAAGTGAACTACAAACGCATTCATATTGAACTTCCGGGGCATTGAAACTGAAATGGACAACAAAGATACACGTGTACCTTCCATATTCCACATACTACTACTCCCTACACATAAGGTAAAAAATCTAACACAATTCATAGACATTATTATTAGCTCAAGTAGCATCAGCATACTAATGGGATCAAAATAGAAAATATAGCATACAGATGAGTTAAGATACTCAAAGTTCAGACCATTCAGAGTGTTATGTTGGTTCAGAGGAGGTGACAGAAAGACCAAAACAAACCTTGAACGTAAACGCAGACGGACAACACTCCCCCACTATATAAAGCTGAACTTCCACACCGAGAAAAGGTGAACTTCCATTGTGGTTTGGCCGAAGTTGATGAGGCGAACTCCAGTGAGGAAATAGACAAACTTGCCTGAAATCAGTTTCCAGCGGGGATGAAGCTTAAGGGCAACAGAAGGCACTCGCTAGAGGCGAGCTAGAAGAAAATAACAACATATAACTAGGAGCTCACTTCAATTACTTATATTGTAATAATGCCATGTTTTGGGGTGGACTTCTGCCACAGAAGGTGTACTCCCCATTGGAGCGCACTTGACTGCCAGGGGAGCTGTAGGTGGACTTCCCAGCAACACACACTAGACTGCCGAGGGGAGTGGTCGCGTGCTGGACTCCTTCGAGAAGCCCGCTGGACTGTCGAGGATACGCGAGTGAACCCCCAGTGTAGCTACATTTCTGCACATGGAGCTTCACAATATCAAAAAGAAATAAAATAATATTCCATCTAGCAAGAATATCTAAACTAAAGTAGCAGGAGATGTGAACTTCACGAATTAGGAGAAATGAACTCAGCGGATTAGGAAAACTTAGCTCGTCATCTCTGCACCTTAATTCCTGTTGTGCACACTTGTGCTCGGCTGCTTCACGCAATGAAGAGCATGACTTGCAGTGACAACCACAGGAGCCAGCCGCAAGAACTCCCATCTCGTTGCTATGCTGCTTGTGGGTACTGTGATGATAGTTAAGTCATGTAAAAAAACAAACTTCACATATGTAAAAAGGTGCACTACGCCAATCAAGTAATGTGAACTTCAAAAAAGAAATTCAACAGATCTTATTAGCGTTAAAATCACAAACTCAAGTGCAGGCTTGTGATGTTTGTACGTTTCAACTACTTTTGAGATTAGTACTGCTCAACTAGTTGCAGAAAAAATGTCAAAATTGTTCTACCTTTTTGCTCTTATATTAATTTGTACTGGATCGCTTCCGGGGCAAAATATAGATCTTTCTTAGTGTTAGGAATGAGTATAACAGCATAATTATAGGGAACAAGAATGGAATCTTGAATGCATATGCATATGCAGGCTCCGTTGGACTCCAGCAGCGGGCATTTGAACCAAGTGAGCTTATGAAAGAAGTTGAGGTGAATTTCTAAAGTATTTTTTTCCATGAAAAATGGAGCTCACATATGTACAAATTGAACTTCCCTGAAATAAAAGTTTTAGAATTCACAGAAATACACAAAGTGTACTGCCCAAATTCGTCTAATAAAGTGAACTCACATGTAAAAGGAAAGAGAATATCGATGACTAAATAAGTGCACACCCCAAGATCAACAGATTTTTTTAAACACAAATTAACTTTCCAAACAAATAAACTCCTACAAAATGAACTTCAACGACCTACGTAGTGCACTTCTCGACAAATTTAAACCCACACTTTAATAAAAAAAAAAAGAACCTGAACTTCCGTAATCTCATGATTTGGAACCATTTTTGGTTATTTGTATTTCTTTTTTCGAGTGAACTCGCAAGAAAAATGAACCTCCCGCATGGCCGGAGCAAACTTTCAGTTGAGTTTCAGCGAGCTCTCTCAAAAAAAAAAAATTCTACCAAAAGTTGATAAACCTCTAGACGAAAGTGTTTTTTTCGTGTGAGATGAAGTGCACTTCTCTGTTAACCAAAGCGAATTGACTGAACCGACACGGCGAAATTCTTCACATAACCAACAATTTGTCAGAATAAGGGTGCACATGGTTCAACCGCATGAGAAGTGAACTACACTAGAAAATGAACTAAACTTGAGCAGCTCTTCGATATTTTTTTATAGCCCATGGCCTCGAGCTGACCTACAAGCAAGCAAGCATGAACCTGCAGTCTTCATCTCACCTGATCCTCAACTTAGCTGGGCAGCGGTAGTCCTAGCTGGAACCATACGCCATAATGTTTATTACTGAGATTTAGGAATTCCATGGTAGTGTAAAGAGGCGAATGTTACTGGCAATACAGTACTCGCAAGAGCGTGCTTGGATTTAGAAAAGCATGGCCCAACAATGACAGTTTTATATTAGAGTAATAGTTATAGTTTCACGAACACATTTATATTCAGAAGACAAATACAAGCTGAAACCTTCGGCAGACGAAATTGAACTCCTTGGAAACTCACACGACCCAAGAGCATTTCCAAACCAAGACAAGACTAAAAAGAATAGAGAGAACTTGGCAAGTGCAGTCACTATTTTTAGCTGAACCTATCACATTTTTTTGATGAACTTTCAACTCTGCTATTATGCACTTATCTTAATCAACAAGTGTTGTTGTCGATGGTCCTCGAGACAAACTATTGTTACAAAAAAAGTGAGAGATATTGCATAATGGTAATTCGCATGAGTACACTTACATGAATATAAACCGCAGCTCACATCAGCGGCCACCGCTATAGTGCGGTATAGCGAGAGCGACATCACGGCTCTGCAGACTCCATGCGCGTGCGGCCAGGAGTGGAAGGTCAATGCGGCAGCGGCAGCCACGGGTATGGAGCAGGATCCGGAGCCTGGTGTGCAGCGTGGGTTCCTGGAGGCATCTGTGGAGTTGCGTGGCTGCTAGTATATGGACTCCATTGCGCGGACAGTGTGGATTCCCGAGCGGCCGCGCGGTCCAAAGCAGGTTGCGGCCGGGACTTCATGTAGGGCGGAGGTCCGTGCCGTGCGGTGCTCACCATGAATTCCACGGGCGGCAAGTCTGGAAATCCAGTGGTGCCCGGCGACCGCGCCAGAAACGCGAGGATGCGTTCCCTTGCTGACCACGCGCCACTGCTGATACCTCGGCGAGGAACCGAGATCCCGATGGTGCGCCGCCCAATCCAGGGCGGATCCAGGTCCTCGACCGCCATGACCACAGATCGTGGCAAGGAGAGGCGGTGACCGGCGGTGGCGGTGCGCCGAGGAGAAGGCACATCAACGGGGAGGGGCGCGAAGGGGAGCCTCTCCATGGCTGTGGTGAGTCGCACCGGGGAGCCGGCCGACAGCAGGGCGACGAGGGCGCGGTGCGCTGGAAGCTATGACGTCGGTGCGCCTCGAGCTTCCATGAACCTGGTGGTAGGGTGGACTAGTAGGAGGTCGTGCGCGGGTGGAAGGTGGGCGGCGGCACGCGGCGCAGGATGTGGGCGGCGGCGTGCGGGACAGGAGGGTGCGTGTGTAGGGGGTTGATGCGTGTGTGCGCGACTAGTTTCTACGGGAGGCCGCTGGGGAAGGAGGCGTCACCGTGCCGCCGCGAAGAAGGCGGAGCAGGATTCGGCGCCGCCGCCTGGGAGAAGGCTGGGCGGGATCCGCGCGCCGCCGGGAAGAAGGCAGAGCGGGATTTGGGGACGGGCGGAGCCGCAGTTAGTGATAGGGAACAAGGTGGGGAAGTTCAGAAGCAGGGGACCGGGGCCGTGGGCATGTGAGATCAGAAGCAGAAACTAAGCGGTACTGGGGGTTCGAGAATAACTATTCTAGAACCACTCTTAAGGGGGTTCGAGAATAGTTGTCTGCTATTCTCGAACCGGTTCGAGAATAACTATTCTTGAACCCTTTCTGAACTTCCTAACTTATCGCATGCGAACTTCCCGTGAGTCTTCATATTTTCGCGTCCCACGTCCCGCTGGCGTCCCGCTCCCGCTCGCGTGTGAACTTCCTACGAGACAGCGAACCGTTACGTGTCCCACCTCCCGCTCGCTACCCACCTCCTCCGTGCTCGCTCCCCACCCCTCCCTGCTCGCTCCCGAGCTCTTCCATGGCGATTTCCCCCCTGCTCGCTCCCGAGCTCTTCCCTGGCGTTTTCCACCCTGCTCGCTCCCGAGCTCCTCCCTGGCGATTTCCTCCCTTGCTCGCTCCCGAGCTCCTCCTTTTTTTGCTCGATGCGTTTGATAGAACTTCGGCGACGGTGGCGGCTCATCTCCGTGCTCGTGTCCGACGCTCCATCGACGAATTTGTTCTCCACTGGTGCATCGCAGATCGTCGATGTCTGCGGCACAGTCTCTTCTATGCTATCCGGACATTGGTCTTATCTTTTTTATCTTGATCTGCAGATTTGTTTTTTCCGATGGGCGTCGCACAGCTTCGGCGTTCTTCTACGTGAAAATCCTCGAGGTTGATGGCTCCGCCGTTATATTCTCGCGCTTTGTTTGTCCTCGGTAATGGTATTGGGTCTCTCTCCCTCGTAGGATTTTTGTTTTGATAGGTTTGCTTTGATCCTTATCCACGAATTTTGTTTTCACAGATCTATGTTCTTTTGCTTAGTTCGGTATTTGCCTATGCTTGTGTAGTTATGTTTTCCTCAGTTGATGCAGTGATGACGCGGTGGTGTTCATGCTTACACTTTGATGTAGTAACAGAATCCAGATAATGCTTGTTATATGTGGGTTTTTTCGTAGCTTACAAGTCTCTGCTCTGTTTTTCATTACCAGCAGTGCATGTTTGTTGGTGTTATAACAATTGAACTTCTTTAATTTTATGATGTGAACTACCGGAATGCATGAACTTTGTCAATTGCATGTTTGATTTACATCTTTTCAGATAAGTTGTGGCCTCTATTTCACATGTAAATCCACATCGAGCATGTATGTATCTCTCTGTTTGTAAGTTGTGAACTTCCCTTTAATGTACTATCCAATTTTGTTGTATTATTGTTTTTCCATTCATACGCATGTTTTTATCTTTTTTTATCTGAAAATGAACTGTTGTTACTTTAATACGTGAACTGCTGTCAGTTTACTTCTGGTATTCTTTTTCTTTAACTCCATGTATAAATTAACCAGTGTTAATTTTTTTTATTCTTGTACCATTAAAGGGGGGGGTTGGGGGCCCCCCCCCCATACTAGGAAATGAATAAAAGGTTTTTTAATAAATGTTTAAAATAGAGTGTAATACCTTTTTTAAGATTAGTGAACTCCTTGCGTTTACAGAAGTGCACTTCGTAATTGTGGTGGGGAACTCCTACCCGCTATATTTAGGAAATCAATTAATGTTTTTAAAACATACCCAAATACCTTTTTTCAAGATGAGTGAACCCCTGACGTGTTTTGCAAGTGAACTTCGTAATGGTTGTGGGGACAGTGCGGGTGTGACCCTCCCATCCTATATTTTTTCTTTTTTTTAGACAAAGTGAATCGCAGTCGCAGTTAAATGTGAACTTCCTGTTTGTTTCTATCTGACCGACAAAGGTAACGTTTCAGTGTTTTTTTTTATTGTTGCCTCTTTTTTTTTTAATATAAATTTGGTGCAGTTATTTCCAACTCCTCTTTTTACTCCTCTTGTCTGCGCCTTCTCCTTCGCACTCCCCACTTCCCCCACTCGCAGCGGACATCCCGAAACTGCTACATCCTCTCTGCAATGGCGGCGGCGCTCTAGGTAACTGCTGCCCCCGCATCGTTTGCTATCTCCCGTCCCCTATTGTTATTCCTTCGTTCTACTCGAAATCCACCATTTCCCCTTTGGTCTAAACCCTAGGTTCGCTGCAGTTTGCTCGTCTTCGGTGTTAGCCGGCGATATTTCCCCGTTCGGCCGGCGGTTGGAACTCCGGCGCTACTCTGATTCTTCTTCGCGGTGGTTCTAGTTCGTCCCAGACGGGCTGGTCGGCTTCAATTTTTGGTTTGGGAGTCCGTTCCTCTTTTTATTTCTCTGTGAGTGATGGATAAGGATGCTTCGACTGGTGGTGGAGGTTTGTTTTTCGGATTTGTATTTTTACTACCCATAAATTCATGCTTTTTTATTTGTTTGAAGTCATGATCTGAACGAGTCTCACATACACCCTAGCACATGTTCCTCGACGCTGAGGGCATCCTTTAAGCGCGGCCGTTTTTCTAGCATTTCGTATTGGCTGTCTTGCGTTTCTAATAAGTTGTTTAACCGTCGGCATGTTGTATGTGTATAGAAAAAAATGGATTGGTTTAGATCCATCTTAACCTGATGATTGATCATCATGAAGTCTTTCTATTTTCTATTAAATCGAATAAAACTCGAATTTGGGTCTGAAATAACTTTACAAGAAATCTGGACACTACCAATCCTTAAACATTTCCTTGTGTTGTCAAAAATGAAATATCCATGTTTTTGTTCTGTCCTACGACTGGCCCATTTATTTTTGTTCTAGGGTTTGCTTTTCTGTAGGCTTTTTTTCTGTGTTATAATTCCCCGTGGTCACCATTTATGGTTCTATCTATTTATCTGTGTTTCTGTATAGCACATGTTATGAACTACTTGTCATTTAATTGAACTCACTGTATTAATTATGTTCATTCTTCCTATGTATAATGTTTATTTTCATGTACAGGCTATTATTTTTTAAAAGTGAATCATGAAATTAACATTTTTGCTGCACATAGGAAGTATAAGTCTGAACATGAATTTTTTTCCTATGTTTCTGAGATTGAATTTTTTTGTTTTTTGTATTTTTTAGGGAAGGTATTTGATCATGTTGATGATTCTGGTGATGCTGTGTTTTCTGGTTTGGGGAATTTATCTTCTAATATGACAGATGATGCTGATGAGTCAGGTTAGGAACATACATATGTGAACCTCACTAACATTTTCTAGTGAACTTCCTTTTCCTGCAATCCATACAAGCTTTCTTGATTACATTTTTACTCTTTTTTTTGTGTTTTTTGTTTTGTGTTATGCAGCTGACAAGACTATAAGAGAATCTCTGGATTTGCTGAACCAGGATTTTGCTGCATATTCTGCTGACAGTTTACCGCGTTTCTTAGATCCCCCAGCATTTGATAGGACTCCTGCTGTTGAGAAGGGTAACATGGGCAGCCCTGTTTTTGATTATACTCCTCTGCGGCAAGTTCTTGAGTCTGAAACAGTTGAAGCTACACCTGTGATGGAAGAAACTCAATCTCGACTCGTGGTCGGTACTCAAATAGTTACTCAGGATTATATGGTTGAAGAACAACTTGCGAAGGAAAAGGAGAGACAAGCTGCTAAATTTGCTCAGCACCAGGAGAAATTGACTACATATTACCGGAAATACCCTGCGAAAGCAAAGTCTGCTAAGGGTAATGCCGTTGTCAATGATGTTCCACGTGACGGCGAGGCTGCTGAAAGCACACGTGATGAATGTGCTGCTGAAATTATTCCTCCTAAAGTGAGGAAAGAAAGGGTTGTTTGCAGGAAGATAAAAGAGAATTCACCTCTGGGGAAAGCTGCTGCTGCCGTCGCCTGAGCCGAGAGATCCTTTGCAGCGAGACATACGCCCCAGGTGCCACTCAAGAAGATGTTGCTGCTGACAAGGTTATTTCTTTTATGTTCTTATTTCGTTTATTCTGTTAAATTCCTTTTTTGTTCACTTTTACATATGTGTACCATTGTGAACTTCTCTATTTTAAAAAAAAAAATCTGCTGCTTCTGTCCAGGCTACAAATCCTGTGCGGCGCAGCCCTCGTGTTGCTGGTACTGTCCAGTCCATCGTTTCTTCGAAACGAGTTTCATCTCCTGGGAAATCACGTCTGGGTCACCGTAAACGTAAGATTGATGTCGATGAGACATATGTCCCAGATTCCACTGAAGATGGTGTTGCTGCTGGCAAGGTTATTTTTGTTTTGTTCATTTTTACATAATTCTTCCACTGTGAACTTCTTTGTTTATTGAATCTGAACTCTTCCCTTTTTTATGCATCTCATTTTATGTAGTGCAATGCTAAGAAGAGTCGTACAGAATTGGTTAGCGATGAATCAGACTTTGAAACTCCTGCCAAGGTTAGTGTAGTGTGAACTTCTGTGTTCATGTTGGTGTGAACTTCCTCTTCTCATTAATTTTTTTGTGGTTTTTAAATGTTTGTTTTTTTATGCTTTTTTCTATACCAGGGGAAGAAAGTTGGTAGGAAGCCAGGTCCTTCTAAACCTGTTGTTTTGGAAGGTGATTCGAAGAAAGTTCTGAAAAGGCCGACAAAGAAAACCATGGCTAGGAAGAGGAAGGCAGTTGAAGATCTTGATGGTGAGAAGACACGTTTTCAAGCAAACTATTCGTCGTTCTCTCGGTGAAGTTCGTTCGGCTGCAGAGCAATGTTAAAAACAACAACAAGATTGAAGGTTGAGCAAGCTGGTTTTGGCTGTGTTTTTCAGTGGGTCCTGGAGGGTAACATATCACGTGTTCTCATGTGTTATTTGATGAAGACTATTGACACTTCTACCATGAAGTTGGCTTGTGGATCTGGCAGAGTTCTAGAGGTTAATAGAGACACTCGTTCATCGTGTGTTTGGTTTTCCTATAGGAGGCGATACTCCTATACCGCTCGCGGAATCTGGACATGACGAGTCATTGGCTCTTTTGAAACAAGAGTTTGGGTTCGAAAGCAATGCTAGTATTGAGCCTAAAGATCTGCGTCAATTGTTATATGATCCCGTTGAAGACCCCGAGAAGGAAGATTTGGTCGTTAAGGTCTTCTTTGCCATTCTTTTAGTAAGCTCATATGTCCCGGTTCAGCTACCCGTGTCGGTAGGGAAGCTGCAATGCTTGTGAACATGGATTATGATAAGATGGCAAAGATGGATTATTGCCAACTTGTTGTTGATGAGTTGAAACGAGCTGCTACTAAATATCAAGACCCCGATATCCCTCAGTCGGGTTAGAAGGGTGTGCTATTATCCCCATCGTTATGTATCTTGACAGCATCTTTCTACCACCACATTCCGTCATGCATACTCGAACTCCTCGCGCAAACTTTCTGCATGAGAAACCTCTGAAGGCTATTTACAAAATGGACATTCAAAAGAATGGTGGACCAGAGTTGATGAAGTACAAGTTTGGCAGAATTGTGGTTAGTTTTTTCAAACTGTAACCCTTTTTTATGTGGCATCTAATCTTCATACTACGTCGCAAGTGAACTTCCTTATGTCTTTTTTTTTAATGTTTTATGTGGCATATCAGGTTTACTTTTTATATCCAAGTGAACTTACATAGTTTTTTATATATTTTTTTACTTTTTATGTATCATCTGAACTTCATATTATCTGCTAAGTGAACTCCTGTATTACAATGCAGTGGAAAGGCCGCAACCAAATTGCTTATTCATATCGGTATCGTGTTGAAGATTTAATTGTTCATCTTAATGAGGGCACCCATTGTAGTGAGCCTGATGCTGGTAATGCCAATGAACATCCTGCTGGAGGTCATTGCGAGATTCCAATTTCGCAAATTGCTAATGTCAACACGAAAGACAATCACCAGTCTGCTTCAACTAGTGCTGGGATGCCTTCTGCTGGTGTTATTGATCAGATTGGATCACTGTTGCAGAAAGTTGAGTTTCTCTCTCGTACGATTCCGACTACAGCTGATCGTCTGAAACAATTTCAAGGTCGGCTTGCTGATGGTAATTTCCCGGTGTTGAAGCACCGGATGAGCAGATCAAAGCGTGAAACATCGCTCCTTGATAGCTTGAGGGGGCTTTGTCTCTAATGCGCACAGAGTTTTCTTGATTTTGGTATGAATCAGGACTCTTTGTGCAAGCGGCTTGAGAGCCGTGCAAATGTATCGAGCAATAATAGTGTTGAAAGTAATGTTCGGAAGAATTTTTCTTCTTCTCGTTGAAGATGTTGATGCGAGGACTTGGTCGATCAACTGCTGAAGCTGAGGTATAATTAGTCATTCTTGAACTTATGTCCATCCCTTTTTATGTGAACTTCCTTTTTTTATCTCTTGTTTTGTGTTATTACACATATGTGAACTTCGTGTTTTTTCATGTGAACTTCCTTACCTTTTCTTTTTTGTTATCCTCTTTTTTTTGCGGAAGATGCTAGGATTGCTTGAGGAAAATGCACCTCAGAATTCAGGAGATGGTGATCATGCACCTGTGAATGATGGGTTTGTTCGTCCGCCAACCCCTCAATGTCCTCCAGCTTTTGCTGGTGATCATGTTGAAGATGCAGTTTTTGATAAATCACCTCCTTTAGCTGAGGTATTTTTTTTGTGTTTTGCAATTTATTTTTTTATTTTTTTATAGTTGGGCTTTTGTCTTGTTTTTTGTTTGTGTATATGAACTACTCCATCTTCTACATCTGAACTTCTGTTTTTTTTTGTTTTTTGTTTGGTAGGTAAATGAAAAGTGTGTTGAGAAGGATGGTCTTCCAGATGACAGTGATGACAATTCATCTCGTTGATCGTTATTATGTCAAGCATAATTTTGTTCATCCGGCAACCCCTGTAACTCCTCCTTTAGATGACAGTGATGGTAATTCTGGTGGTGCCTGTGACAAAGTTGCTGATCATTATTCTGATTTAGACTCTGTTGGAAAGGGGAATTTATTTCCCGAGATAGTTGCACATTCCGATGGAGACAAAGATGCCTGAACACCATGCTCGAAGATTGTGCGATTCATCGGAAAAGGTTTCTCAATTCCTGAAGATCTTGTAACATGTCGGGATGGAAATGATGCGAAGGATGCTGCCCAACTACACGGTATTGGTGCAGTTGTTTCCGAAACATGTGCCGAGGCTGCTGATGATGTTGGTGTATTACCAGCTGCTATGGATTGTAAGTCTGTTGTTGCGCATGGTCGTGAGGAAGTAGGTGTTGCTGCTGCACGGGGAGAACTGCCGGTTACTGAAGCCAATATAGAGCGCAGCACTGGTGCTGATGATGATGACAATAATGAGTTTCAGGCTGGAGATAACCATGGACGCGATGCCTCTGATTTGATTGAGCAGTCGAGCTCATTCTTTGAAGAATCAACAGATGACTTGAGCGCTTCTATTGAAGAATCCCCGCAAGACTTAGGCAAGGATATCTGAATGGGGAACATACAGTTCTCCTACCCCACACACCCTCCCCTAATGCTAGCCCGCCTTTTTATTCTTTATGTTTACTCCTCATATATCTCTATCTAAAACCTTTTTCCCTTTTTTTTTTGGTTTTTTATGGGGGGAGGGGTGTGGTGGGGTGCTTTTGTATATGTATTTTGTTTTTCGATGTTTCGCATCATGTTCCATGTAAGACACTTTCTAATGCTATGTAATGCGGCATGAGTTCATGTCGTAGTTTTCATTTTTCTGCATGTATATGACTGACCGGGGGGGGGAGCGATATCGTGTGTGTGTATTTTTTTGATGGTAGCCTTCATTGATGAACTGTGGGTCTTCTGGACATTCCAGTTTCTGCACCACGTTCTTGAATATGTGAACTTCTGGAATATCATCATCTGAACTTCTTTTTTGTTCTTACATTTTTGTCTGTATTTCCTTATTTTTTGCAGACTCGAGTTTATGTTCGACGCCTCCACTGTCTCTTCAACCTATGATGATTAAAATCAAAGAAGTATATGAAAGTGTTTGCAAGTTGAGGAAAGATCCCATAAGAAGGTTCTATCTGTTTTTTAGGCTTTTTTCTTTTTTGTTTTGTTTTGTTTTTTATTTTTTATTAAATTTTTTGTTTTTGTCCTCTAATTTTTGTGTTTTTTTCTGCAGTAAGAAGACCCTTTTCAGGAATGATCAATGTGATTGCACGATCGGACAAATTGCTGAAGCTTTTAAACCCAACGGTTTTCTTTGTTCTCTAACTGTTTCTGTTGGAACATACTTGCTTGGTCAGAAGTACAAGAATTCTGATAAAATGGTTGTACCATACATTTGTTCTGTAAGTTATTTCTCCGTTATTTTTATCATTTTTTAGTTTTTTTTTGTTAATGTAGGTGCTTATTTTTTTCCTCCTTTATGTTTTAACCTTCTTTGTGTTTCATTGTCATGTTTGCAGAGGCAGATATTTGAAAGAAATCTGCGTTCTCGGCTTGTTCGTAATATTTTCAGCGTCGATGCTCCGGAACGTTTGGACCACAAGAAAGTGGTGCGGACTGTTGTCTTTTTCTTCTTCTCTATACATCTGAACTTCACTAATTATGGCATGTGGACTTCCTACCTTTTCTTCCCTCCCCTGTTGTACATGTTACTAAAATAACTCAGTAGTAAAGTTAAATGTGATTTCTTATTTGAGGAAATAGTCTACCTTTCATACTTCTAACCTGTCCTTTTTTATTTTTATCATTTTAATGGCAGATTCTTTTTGGTACCTTTGATCCTCCTGATCCATGTGCACCACACGTTCCTGGTCACTTCTGTGTTGTTGCTTTGAACCTTGAGAAAGAGCGTTTTGAATTGCTTGATTCGTTACGCGATATAAATGATCCAGATGGTAAGAAGCTGTTACATACAATGGCATCTGGTATCAAGAAGTTATGGTCGTTAGCAGGGAATTCAAAGGGTGATCATTTTCATCCAAAATCCATCGACCACTTCAAGCTTCACTATGTTAATTCTCCAAGACAGGCAACTGCGTAAGCGTTTTTTCCCCTTTCTCTTGTTTTGCTCTTTATTATGTATACATTGACTACAGGTTTTTTTTTAACTAATACAATTGTTTTCTTTTATTCTTATTCTTTGTTTGTTTTTTTTTGCAGCCATGATTGCGGGTTCTTCATGCTACAGATCCTCCAGTCTTATGATGGGGAAAGCATGTGCTTGTTCAGTCAAAAAGATATTCTAAACATCAGGATGACCATGTTATATAGCTGGTCGACGGTGGAGATTTCAATATCGACCTGAAAGATGTTTTAGGTGTTGATCCTGGTATGATTTTTACTTTTTTGCAAAATATATCGCTGGCTATGCTCTATAACACATGTTTTTTGGACTGCACTGTTTCTGTTTCTTTTTGTGTTTTTGATTCAGAAGTGAACTTCCTGGTTTTTGTATACTTTTCATGCAGGTCCATCTCTTGGTATCGAGGAAGATAATTTCTCACTTTTCGAGACTCGGTCATTCACACCAGAAGTTCAGATTATCCCTGAAGAGAATTTTGATAGTCTTGTAAGCAAGTCAAAGAAGATTATCCAGAGGCTGCATTCCAATACCGGAAAATCTTCTAGGAATAAGGTTCACGACACCTGCAGAGAAGGGGAAGGCCGATGTAGTTATGCTCGACGACGATGATGATTCCGATGACTTTGTCACTCGGCTTGGTAAGAAGCTTACTGCGAAGCCCATTACAAAGGATGTTCGGCGCCGTTCTCCGACTCAGCGGTGATGATTTTGAAACTCGAAGCCCGAGCGGTCTAGTGCTAAAAATCTGGTTCTTTCGAATAAAAGGCCTACTAAATTGTCCAATAAATTCGGGGAAGAAGTCCCAAACTTTGTACCATATGTGTTTCCTCATTTATCCAAGGCTAAGCGAGATGATGGAGTTAATTCTAAGCAAGGAGTACATCAAAGCTCATGGAAGGTATGTTTTTCGTTTACTACTTAGTTAGTTTTTTTGTGGCATATGAACTTCATATATCTGTGCTAAGTGAACTTCCCTAGGTCTTTTATTTTTTTTGTGTGTTTTAGGAGAGTTTCATTTTTTTATATGCTAAGTGAACTTCCCTAGTCTTATATATATATATATTTTCTTTTTTAATGTGTGTGCAGTGTCCCCCTGGTGAAGTTCTGCAATGATTTTGATGATCCTCGTTTTAGTTGATGCCAAGTACATGTATAAAGCTGTTTGGCCGCTGTGAAATGTTGGAATCCGACATGATGGATCGTATCATCAATTACTTGGAAGGATGATCCAGGGATGAAATATATTTTTGAATGCGGCTCTCGTGTTTTGATGTCACCTCATACTATCCCCGTAGGTTTTTTCAAACATTGAAAATTAATTTTTTCAGATATACCTTTGTATGCATATACTTACTTTGTATATTTTTCCTTTTTTTGGTTGTGTTTTTCCTTTTTGTGTGTTTGTGCAGTACTTGCTTGATTTTGCGCCATTCAAGCTAAGGGACAGCAATGGTAATCCATTACCGAGACAACCTTTTGATGTGATGTCTGCTGCTAAAATGTTCAAGCGTTATGTTCGGCCTAATGAAAATTTGCTGAAAGCAAAGTTGGTATGCTTTTTTAATCTGAACCTCTTCATATTGCTGTAGTGAACTTCCTTTGTTTTTTTTTGTTTTCACGTGCGTACTTCCTTTTTGTTAATTTCGGTTGTTTCTGAACAGATCATCATCCCTCATTTCATGCATGATCATCACTCTGTTTATGTTATGAACAAGTACACTGGTACGTTGGACATCCTTGACACTAGGAGGTATACTGGTCTGGCACATATTTCAAGGAGTCGGCACCACGAGGATCGTGTTGAGATTGTACGTGATTTTCTTTTCATCATTTATTTTTTTACTTTTTCACTGCTATCATTTTTACTTTTTTATGTGAACTCATTTGTTAATATAATGTGAACTTCCCAGCTTTTTTCTTTTTTATGTGTACTACTGCAACCATTCAAACTTTTTTGTCTGTACTGATATGTTTTTACAATATGAACTTCCTAGCTATTTTTTATATTTATTTAAACTTGCTCGAAACCATCCGATTGTGTGTGTTAATTTGATATGTTAGTACATCGTGAACTTCCCAACTTTTTATATGTTTTTTAAACTACTTTGAAACTATCCGTAGTGTGTGTGAGCTGATATGTCGGTACTATGTGAACTTCCCAGCTTTTTCTTCCTTTTTTGTTTTTAAACTGCTGAAACCATTCACTTTTTGTTTTTTTGTTTTTGCAAATAAATAGGATGGTGGCCTTGTTAAAACAGTGTATGGTGTTGCGGAATTTAACAAATATAATGGTAATATACGGTGGGATGTTGTTGCCTGACAGGTGTTCATATCCAAAGACTCCGGCACAAGGGGCTAATGAGTGTGGCTTCTATGCTCTAAGAATTTGTGCTACATACGGTGGTGATAAGATTGCTGATAATATAAAAAACCATGATGTAAGTGTAGTGCTATGTTTTTTTCGCTGTATAGCTCTTTTGTCTTTTTTTTTTACTGTGTTTCTTATGTTTTTTTTTTTGCATTCCTGATTGTCTACCAGCGGCGTGTTGAGGATTGGAAAGCTGAGTACATGTATCAGCTCCTATTTCATCCCAAGAATGAAATTCTGGCGGAGCAGTGGCCTAGTATGTTGAAAGATCTCATGCTGCTTATTGGTCTAGGTTCGCAGACAACCCAGCAATCATTGGGATCTGCATGATGATGATCTGATTCAATTTCTTCGCAATTAGTAGTTGATAGGATATTCAACATTTTTATTTTTGTTGTTTTATTGAACTAAACTTCTCATTATGTGATTGAATTCAGGATACAGATGTAATTAGTGAGGATATGTTCTTTCTTTTTTCAAAAACAGCAAGCTGTACAAAATATGTTCTGTATTTTTTTGTTATTAGTGAACTTCTCTGTCATCACAGTGTGAACTTCTTTTTTTTGCCAGTTACGAGTGTAAAAGTATTCCCATATCCATTCGTTTTTCTCAATGCAAACTGTACTATTTTTATTCCTTTATATTCAGAAATGATTTTTCATGTAGGAACTTCTGTGAATATAAACTTGCTAATCTTTTTTCATTTATAACCGAACTTCGTACTCACTCTATGTGAACTTCTTCATAAGCATTCTTATTACATCAACAATACTGAAACACAACCATAATTGTTCTCGGGGTGCTGATACAAAACATAAGGTTCAATAAAGTAAACTGGTACATAATTTTATTTTCATAGTAGGTTTTTCAGACTCAGTTGCTAAGACATGTCAACGAAGCAGCCGAGTTCTCTTGTTCCGTCGTAGAAGCAGAACATGCAGATATCTCCATCTTTTATTTCTGCACCCATGACTACATCTGGCCAATTTGTTGTCATCACTGCATTTCCAGTTGCAACTTTGTTTATCCTTACCCGTGTACCAACCCAGGCATTTGTGTTGGAGGATATTGGAATTGTTGTTGGCTCCGTTAGATAATTCTTTAGGTGTTCTTCAGTGTATTCCTTATCGAAAGTCTGCATGAAAACACATGAAAGTGAATATCATAGCCATGTTCAGTGTATTCTGTAAGTGAACTTCACGAGTTTCTTTTATACTGGACTTGATAGAACATTTAAATATCGGAAGACTGTAATAAAGTTAGTAATACATGTTGGTTCAGCCAAAACATCATATGTAATACAGGTAGTGTACGAAAATAAGTTTTGTAAGTTGGCGTTTTTGGTATTACCATTCTGCCTCTCGCGATGTTGTTCGTTGTCTTCCCCATCTTGCATACATAATATGGGATTGTTGGCTTGTAGTCAAGTACTTGCCTTTTGAGATGATCCAGATTTTCCTTGGTCATTTCAACTTCATTTCCGAAGTGACAGTGCTTGTCAAAGATTTCAAATCCATGAATAGTTGGACCTGCATAAAAAAATAAGCACATTTTTAGTTCCATAAAGTATTTTTGAAAGCATTTCTATCTTTTTTTACCTCTTTTACAGGTCTCTTCATCGCTTTCGTTGTCGCTGAGGATGACGTACGATGGACCAGCAGCCATTCCTGTCACAAGATTCCAAGCATAAAACATTTTTTGTACTAACAGGACCTCTGCACTTTTTTGAACTGAACTTCCACTTCTAGTCTGCATTTTCTGTTGTCTACATTTTAAACTCCAACTTCTTTTATTATATATTTTTTAAGTTTCCCAATAACAGTATACTAATGCCGGCTGGATACATGTTTGTAGATTTTAAAACCCTCCAACTTATTTATTTTTTGTATATTGTTTTTCCATTTCTTTTCACAAGTGAGCTTCTCGGGAGTTCTTATCTGAACTCCTATTCTTTTGTTCATTAGTGTATATCCCCCCCCCCCCTTCCACCACCACCCTCTGCCTAACATGTTTTTATTTTGATTTTTTTGATAGATCTATCGTATGCAAACCATTTTTTAAGTAATCTGTAAGGTATTTATTTTGTTAAGTTGTTAGATCTTGTTTTTTATACTAGTCTAGATTCAAAACCACGGCCATGAAGGATGAAAGAGAGGAAGATCCACGGCGATTTAAATGAGTAGATGGGATGGGGATGGGTTAGACGCACCTTCTTTTTTGTAGATCTTGCTAGACTTCTCTTCTTCTTCTTTTCTCTGTTCTTGTTCTCCCTTTGCTCTTCCTTCGACTCCTCCGTGGTATGTTTCTGCCGGCGGAACACCAGGCAGTGGTTGAGTTTGTGTTGCGCCGAGTGGTGGTTTTTGGTGGTTTGGGCGTGGTTTTGGTGGGGGGGATGTTGGTTGGTGTGGAACAACTTTTTATTTTTTTCAGTGTTTTTACTCTGTGCGAACGTCTGCACTGTTATCACGTGAACTTCTTTGTAGTCTTTTTATGCTTTTTGTTTTGTGCTTGCACGTGAACTCGCAACTGGCCCCGGATAAGATCCTTTTTTGTTTGTTATCCCGCAGGATTTTTTGTTTTTTTGTGGTTTATCTCTCGGCTGTTTCTGTTGTGTTCTGATTGGATATGTATTGGTTTGTTCCCTGAATTTGTGGATCACGACGTCTGTTGTTACATTTTCTGGAACTATAAATACATGTCCTTTTTCCTCTGTGTTTCGGTGCATATCAATCACCGATTCTTCTTCCTTTTCTTTTTTCTTTTTCTGTGTGTTTTCTTCTGTCCACCGATTTTCATGGCAAACGCTCCTTTTTCCCACGAGTACACATTCCCACGCCATGGCACAACCACTATGAAGGTTTTGTACACAAATGCAGCGAGCTAGTGTTGAGGAGTGGATCACCAATGCTGAAGCTTCCCTACATTCTTACTGCTAGGAAGATTGTTGGGCTTGATGTTGAGTATGATAAACTCGGTGGAACCTATTTCAGTCCGAAGAAAGCTCGTTGTGATCCAGCTATGTGTTAGCATCGATGTTCTTGTGTACCACATATGCCATGCTTGATGAGAGGAGTGAAAAGTTGTATGATTTCTTTCATGGCTATAGGTACACTTTTGCTTGGGTTTTGCGTCGCTGAAGACCGCACCATTCTTTCACGTTCAAAGTACTATGTTCATAATGTGAAGGATATCCAGGCGATATGGAGAGATCCGGACAACAAGAAGAGAACTCAAGGTCTGAAGGATGTTGCTGGAGCTATTATAGATCCAATCTATTTTGAGATGAAGGATGGTTTTGGAAGGGCAGAGCACAGGATGTGGGCTAATCCGCCGCCTCTACCGCCTAAGCACTTGGAATATCTTGCACGGGATGCATATGCCACGTATGAGGTTTTCGGAGGACTGGATGTGTTTGAGAGGGGCTTCTTCTCCTTATTCAAACATCCCGAGAAGAAGCGTGGCGGGGATTGGTGAAGATTTTAGTTTTGTAGGGACATTTTTCTTTTCTATTTTTTCTATGATCAGATTGTAATCGTTTACTTTTACCTACATTTTTTCTTTAGGTTTTATGTTTAAGAGAACTCCTTAGTTGGTTAGATCTGAACTTCGCAGTCATAAATTTATTTTTTACTTTGTGTTTCCATTCCCTTTTATTCATTTTATAATACAATGAAGATGTCCCTATTTACTTTTTTTGCAATCCTATATGTTGTCTGTTCATTTTTTTTAACAATTCAGTACCTTTCACGTATGAATAGTTTGTGAGAACTTCGCAGCTGTTTGATATCTGAACTCCCTTTATTCTTGCATGTGTGTTTCTGTTTAATTTTTATACGAACTTTTTTTCACACCGTCATACATAGTTAACTTCGCGGATAATCGGCTGTGAACTTCTTACTGTTTTTTTTAATCAACATTTTTACGTGAACAACTGCCTAGCAGTTGAATTACTTTATATTTATTATCACAACATCCTGTGTAGAGGTTTAAAATAAATGATATTTTTATGAAATTTCCCGTTCTTTTACAATTTGGATCGCTGGCATTAGCTGCATGTTAACTCACCCTGGACCCGGATAAGGTCCTTTTCGTTTTTGTTATCCCGCAGAATTTTTGTTTTCTTGTTATCTCCATCGGCTGTTCTATTTATTTGTTTTGGATATATACTGTTTGTTTCCTGAATTCGTGGATCACGACGTGTTTGTTACATCTCAATCTATAAATACAAGTCTTTTCTTTTTCTGGCTCGGTGCACGTGAATTACCAATTGCTTCTTCTTTTCTTTTCTTCTGTCCACCGATTTGCATGGCAAACGCTCCTTTTTCCCACGAGTACACATTCCCCTGCCATGGCACAACCACTATGAAGGTTCTGTACACGAATTCAGCAGCTAGTGTTGAGGAGTGGATCACCAATCGTTGAAGCTTCCCTCGATTCTTCTGCTAGGAAGATTGTTGGTCTTGATGTTGAGTATGACAAACTCAGTGGTACCTATTTCAATCCGAAGAAAGCTGCTGTGATCCAGCTGTGTGTTGGCACTGATGTTCTTGTGTACCATATATGCCATGCTGATGAGAGGAGTGAAAGTTTGGTTGAGTTTCTTCATGGCTTTAGGTACATTTTTGCTGGTTTTTGCACCACAGAAGACTGCAAAGTTCTCTCACGTTCAAATCTCTATGTTCATAATCTGAAGGATATCCAGGAAATATGGAGAGATCCGGACAAAAAGAAGAAACTTCAAGGCCTGAAGGATGTTGCTGGAGCTATTATAGATCCAATCTATTTTGAGATGAAGGATGGTTTTGGAAGGGCGAGAGCACGGGATGTGGGCTAATCCGCCGCCTCTACCGCCCAAGCATTTGGAATATGCTCGCACGGGATGCATATGCAACATACGAGGTTTATCGAAGGCTGGATGTGTTTGAGAGGGGCTTCTTCTCCTTATTCAAACATCCCGAGAAGAAGCGTGGCAGGGATTGGTGAAGATTTTAGTTTTGTAGGGACATTTTTCTTTCTATTTTTTTCTATGATCAGATTGTAATCGTTTACTTTTACCTACATTTTTCTTTTTTTAGGTTTTATGTTTAAGAGAACTCCTTAGTTGGCTAGATCTGAACTTCGCATCATATGTTTTTTTTTACTTTGTGTTTCCCTTCCGTTTTATTCATTTTTATAATACAATGAAGATGTCCCTATTTACTTTTTTTTGCAATCCTATATGTTGTCTGTTCATTTTATTTTAACAATTCAGTACCTTTCACGTCTGAATAGTATGTGAGAACTTCGCATTCGTTGATATCTGAACTCCCTTTTTTCTTTGCATGTGTGTTCCTGTTTTAATTTTTATACGAACTTTTTTTTCACACCGTCATACATAGTGAACTTCGCGGATAATCGGCTGTGAACTTCCTACTGTTTTTTTAATCAACATTTTACGTGAACAACTGTCTAGCAGTTGAATTACGATATATTTATTCTCACAACATCCTGTGTAGAGGTTTAAAATAAATGATTTTTATGAAAATTCCTGTTCTTTACAATTTGGATCAGCAGTAGCATGAACAAATAGTGAACTTCAGCAGTATATTTATTCTACACAATGTAACCAACTACATATTGTTTCAGTATGAACTATTCTATATTTTTTTTCCTTTTTTGTGTCTACCTCTTCCTGGTACTCCTTCTTATAGCTGTCGGTGTAGTTTGTGTTTTCTCCTTGTTCTTCTCCTTGCTTCTATCTTCCATTGTGTTGCTATCATTTTCTCGTTGACTGGCAGGTGTAATAGTTGTTCCTCAAGCTGCCTTCTTGCGCAAGTTCTAGAGTTGTGTCCCCTTATCTTATTGCATGTACCACAAGCTTTCACCCCTTTTGGTTTCATTGTCGCACTATCACTTTTTTGTCGTTCAACAATCTGTTGTTGTAGTATCTTTTCCCTGTTGGGGCATGTTGATGCGTAGTGTCCTAGCCTTAGGTTGCACACGCTGCATTTCCTTTGTCCTCCCGTTTTATTTAAGTTTTGCAGTTTGCTCTCCACATCTGGTGTTTTCTGTGTATCTTCTTGTTCAGTGATATCTTCATCCTCATCTTCTTGCTCATATTCTTCATCATCCGTCTCATCTTCGAAGCATTCACCCTCATCTGTGTCCAGTTTTTCCTCTTCATCATTATCTGGAATGTGCTGGCGAGCAAGCAAGTTTCTTATGCGCACCTTGATATTTGCTCGAAGATGCTCTGTAGGCCCATACACCTTCTTATGTGTTTCCAAGAGTGTTTTAGCCAGCCTGCCTTGCCTTGCGGGTTCTGGAATTGTGGCCATTAATTTTATTGCATGTTCCGCATAATCTTGTACCTTTCGGTCTCCCGTATTCATCTAGTTCCGGTTCCGGACGGGCAGGTGCGTGGGGTTTGCATTTTCCATTCCTCCTTGCAAGCATCCGTAGTCTTGCTTCCTTTTGTTATTGCAAGTAGTGGAGGCTCGTATATCCGCATATGGATCATTGTCCTCGCTCCGAGGAATGTCGTTGTGCTCGCCGGTTTCTCGTGTTGTGTTTTCTTGGTTCGATGACTCGCTCATTGTTCTCCATCTCTCGCATCCTCATTATTCTCCATCTCTCGCATCCTCATTATTCTCCGGCTCTGCATCCTCATTGTCCAGGTTTGTATTGGCATCTCCGAAGGCGAGATAATGTTATTTGGAATTTTGCTTCCGAAGTGCATCCTTTGTTTATAATTTTAACCGCTTCACTGTAAAGGATTGTTCGTCCGTATTCAATTGAAGTCCCATCATCTCGTTGTTGTCCTGTAGTCTCGCGGTTGTAATCGGGGTTTGTCACCGCATCTTTGGTGTATCTCTCGGAGTATATACTTGCTTGGTATCTCATCCAGGCGTAGGTGCTCAAAGACAGCCTATGACATGGTGGCGAGAACAACCCCGTTTGTGCATAAAGTTAACATTAGCTCGGTTAATTTTTTTATTTTTTCGTGTCAACAATTACTTTTTTATATGCATCTGTAGTGTAATACAACCAAAAGCAATTGCTGAAAGAGGCTTTTTTTTTTTACCTGTATGTTCCCACAGTTTACATTCGCATTCATAGCGGCCTTCAACTTCATCTGCTAGCACTCTGAACTCATGTATAGACCAAGCGAATTCTTTACTCTGATTGTAGTGATGCACAAGGTAAATGTTGGGATTATCCTGGGAAGTCTTAATGCGGAAAGGCTGTCTTCGTGATATTGCCGCTCCCGGAAAACTGAGTACACTGCCCGTGTGTACTTATCCATCACATGTGCCTCGAAGCCATACCTGGTGACTGTTTTCCTTGTGCCCTGCAATTTTTATTTTTTGTCCGTGGAAAAGTCAGCTGCTTTTGAACATGAAACATAAGATAACTTTTATATAGATATATGAACCCCAGAACTAAACAGATGTGAACTTCCATAACATGTGCATACTTTTTTTTCTCGAAAACAGATGACACTTTTTGTGTACAGAAGAACCACTGACCAAACAGTTGTGAACTTCCATAACATCTGCATAGTCTTTTTCCTTTTTTTTATGTTCTCATCCTATGTGTTTCCAAATTATTGAAGCATATTTTTTTTCATTAACATAAAAAAGGAAATCGATCACTCACCGTTGATGCATTTGCCTCTGGCATTCTCTCGCTTCATGCCTTGCTCGTATGCGATTGTTAACTTGCTTAGCAAAAATGTGGAGGTTGTCTCGTTCGATGACAAAACCCCTTTTCAGCACAAAGTTCATGCTCTCGCTTCTCCGTGTTGAAGTCATGCGTGCACTGAAAACTTCCTTCCGGTAAGCTGATATCCACAATTTCCTTTCAGCCCATAAGTTAATCATGACATTTATATCATGCAGATTGTACTCTTCAATCAAAGCCTTCCACGCATCTTCAAACTCAGATGGCATTAGGGGATGGTTCAAAATTGCAGTCAGCTTATCCTTCAAGTCAGGGAATAGTTTATAAAGCTTCTTCAGCGGGTCCTTATGCTTGTTCATTATGTGCCATCTACAGAACTTATGTAGAGTCCGTTTGAAAATGTTAGGTATTGCTTTTGCCATTGCTGGGCATTGATCTGAACAATTATTAGGAAAAAACACATCAGGTATAATGCAAGCAAACTTCACAAAAACAAAACAAAGGTGAACTTCAGCAAATTAAATATCTTTTATTTTTTCGGGTTGCAGGGGTGTAAACATCTGAACTTCTGTGTTTTTGTTATGAACTACAACTGAAGGTACAAACAGGAGGATAGATTCTGATTTTCTCCAAACCTCGTAAGTATGCGGATTGGTTGTTTACCGCCCATGCATTCAAGGAATCTGCTGAATACCCATTTGATGGACTCCTCCGACTCGTTTCCCATCAACGCAACACCAAAGATTGTTGATCGCAAGTGGTTGTTTACGCCGACAAATACCGCAAGGGGCAAGTGGTGCTTGTTCGACTTGTAAGTAGTATCGAAAGTTATGCAATCTCCAAAATCTGCATATGCTGCCCTTGAGCTAGCATTAGACCAGAAAACATTTTCCAGTCTGTTTTCGTCATCAACCTTGTAGTCATAGAAGAAATTTTCATTCTCCTTCTTCATGTCTTCAAAGAATTTGAACATATTCTCGCACCTCATTCATGGACTCCTTCCTCGTGTTTTCTCGCTTTCTTGCAAAAAGAAATTTGTTGTTATTTTTTTCTTTTTTTGTTTTGCTTTTTTCTTTCCCCTGTTTTTCATGTAAGTTTTCATTTTATATATAAAGGAGGGTGTGGGGTGGGGGGGAGTACTTACATGTTGAGTATGTCTCTGTTGTGGCAGCCAATTTTATCACGGCCACCATGCAGCCTTGTAAGCAGGCCCATTATGTTTACATGTTTTATATTGCTGAACTGAAGGTCTTTTACCAACCCCTTCAATGTTGGATCCACCTTTTTGTGAGAACGCATGAAAACTAGCATTGATGGGCTTAACAGACAGGTATGGTTGTGCTGAAGTGTAATGTCCTTGACAATGCATGTACCATCACTCCTCTCTTTCAATCTCATAAAGGCCTTGCACCCAGTTCTTTTGGTCATCTTGTCACGCTCGTCGGTCTTCCTCGTTGACACTTTGGCGGTGTGCACCTTCTCGTACACATCTCAAGTAACGCTTCGCTCTTGTTGTGCTTGTCCTTTCCTTATCCCAAACCCTGTGTGCTTTGCATATGTATTGTAAAATACATATGCGTCTTTGAATGTGCTAAATTCTTGACCAATGGATGGTATCAGGTCCGGATCAAGATCTGCAGCCTGCAAATTGCCACGGTTTTGTTATTGCATTTTTTTGTTTTATAATACATATGTTTTTGTATGTTAACTTCAGGAAATAGGTCAAGTGAACTTCCTAAAATTTAATAAAAAATAAGAACATGGACTTCTTAAAGTCATCTGAACTTTTTTTCACAGAAAAACTGTTGCACATGAATATCGAGAACATATCAACTATACATTTCATATAATAAACCGAGCATGTGAACTTCCTAAAAATCAGCTGAACTTTTATCATGGATATAGGGTTCACGAACTTTCCAAATCATATCAACTGTTTTTTCTAAAGATATAGCATGTGAACTTCCATGCAAATTGTCTAAATAAATGTTTGTGTAAGAGTGAATTTTTTATCGAGCAATATATAAATTGAACTTACGTGTGTGTATGTTCGCAGCTCTGCAGGGGTGGCTCTATCATCCGGTACTATGGTGCATGGCGGTGTGACTTTTGGTACATGGCGAGTGGATCTCGAGGCGGCATATGACTTGATTGAGTGCCTCGACGATCTTGGTGTATGTTGTCACTTTGACCATCCCCATAAGCTGCGTTGCTTGTTCGGAAGCATCATTGCTAGAAGACGACTTTTGCCCACTCGTCCCTGTTCACATCGTTGATTCCAGTCTGTGGTTGTTGTAGATGTACTTGTAGATTGCCGTTTTCGTGGCCGACTGAACGTTGCATTACTAGCAAATATCTCCTCGAGTGCACTTTATTGGAGAACGGGGTTTTTTGGTGGACTCGACCAACACATAATATCCTCATCATCATCTGTTGATGTTGTGGTATCCCGCTTCCTTTTGCTTGTTATCCATGTCATCTTGTTCTTGGATTTTCTCGATTGAAATTCCTTTCAACGGCAGCAGCATTTGTCTTTCTCTTGGGATTGCGGAACACTGGCTGGATAAATGAAGCCGGCTCATCACGAGCATATGGGAGTCATTGGAGGCTTTTTAGGGCCTCGACCAGCTGATTATCTCGTCAGTCATCGCCTGTTCCAGATTCTTTGCCCGGCAGTAGCAGAACCTGGTAAGTTTTTTAACATGTGAACTTCTTGAACATTGGGACTAGAACTTTTGTACATAAAACTTTGTCTGATGTCTTCAAAAAACTAAAACAAGTAAAGTTAACCGCCAAATGTAATATGAACTTCCTGTATACATGCTAACCTGCATACTTATTTTTCATTTTGTTGTTTTAATTTATTTTTATAACTGAAGTGAACTCCATGAAACTGTTTTTAAGAACTTCCCAGTAAAACACATAAGTTTTCTTCTTTCCTACAATAGACTCTGCATGTGAACTTCCAGTCTCAATTCACACGAGCCTGCTCTTATGTTCTACTCTAAACAAAAGCCAGTGGAGGTGAACTTTCTATATTATTTTTTCATATAGAACCTGCCAGTGTCTCTTTTTTGTTTTACATTGTTGGACGGAAAAGCATTAAAATAGTCATGTGAACTTCCAACACTAAATTCATATGAACTTTTTCCACGATGATCTGAAGTGCTCCTTTTTGTGCGAGTGATGGACGCAAAAGCGATAAATGAATTATGTGAACTTCCTGTGATTTTTTTATGGTACCTCATCCTCTGCTGGCCTCTTTCTGGAGCTTGGCTGGTTTGAATTTGGAGGATGCTCTGCCGATCTGCGTCTAATTGGAGCCATTATTGTTGTAAGGAGGCTGGATCTCGCCGTTCTCCACCGCTGGCTCCTTTGCGTCAGCTACCGCCGCCGTTCGCCTCCATCGCGGGCTCCCTCGCGTCGGCCCGCCGCCGCTCGCTCGCCTGCGCCGACGAGGTAGGAGGCTTTTAGATCGTCTTCGTGTCCGTCGCGGGCTCCCTCGCGTCGGCTCCCGCCGCCGCTCGCTCGCCCGCGCCGACGAGGTAGGAGGCTTTGATCTTCTTCGTGTCCGTCGCGAGCTCCCTCGCGTCGGCTACCGCCGCCGCTCGCTCGCCCGCGCCGACGAGGTAGGAGGTCGAGGTGCGGAGCTTGTTGATCTCCGCTCGAGGCGGGGCGCGTGTGTTTTTACGAAGGGACGTGGGGAGTTCGCTTCCTACACGAACCGGTATCGGTCGGGGGGAGGTGGGGAGTTCGGTTAGGACGGGGGAAGAAACCGAGTTGGATTAGGGGGGGTTCTAGAATAGCTATTCTAGAACCACTCTTAAGGGGGGTTCGAGAATAGTTGGGCTATATATATATATATATATATATATATATATATATATATATATATATTGGTATAGAGTTGGTAGCAATGGGAGATCGACGAGCATACACGTTGATGCATTATTACATATATATAAAAGCTGAACATACTTGTTGCAACCTCGGCCCTTTGGCTACTGTTCATGTCATGCACACATGAACATTACTATTATTCAGGGTACGAGTCGACTTTCCTGATTCCAGTATACGCGCTGCCATCGTCGTCGTACTCATCATCGATATTCTTCGAGTTCGAGTGCTGGGGCACCCGAACAGATGATGTGTTACTGATGGTTGTTGATGATGAGCCGAAAGATACACCGTCGAATATATCGACGAGATCTCCCAATCTTGCGGCGGAGCTGACGTTGCTCCATATCATCAGAGCCGAGTGTTTACCGCTCGTGGATCCAATGGATGATGTCGATGCTGCAGTTGTTGATGTTGATGCATCCGCCGTTGAATCCGAACAGATCGGTTCCGATCGACGAAAGGTTCCTTGTGTTCAGATGTTGAAGTCGAAGCTTCCGATCGTCAGATCCACCCCCGGCTGAAGTCACCAAAAGCCGGGAGAAGGGCGAGCTGGTGCGGATGAAAATCGATTGAGCAGAAACGCACCTGAGCACCCGATCTCGTCAAGTTGTTGCTTGAAGAAGAGGTCGTCGAATTCATTCTTCCAGCGCCCAAGCTCCCTACAGACGGCGTCAATTGACAAGGGGCAACCTTATCAATGCCCATAATGATGGACTTAGGTTTCAAGGAAGGAGAACGTTGTTGAATTCAAAGACTGGTCAGCCAAACTAGTCTGCCGATAGAAGTATGATCAAGGGCGAAAGTCGTCGAGATTGTATTATTAGAAAACTAGGGTTACAGGTGTATCGTAAGTTGTGAATCTATCTCCCCTCGGTGGCTCATGTAGCCTTTATATAGTGGGCTATGTCTCAGAGTCCACCTCGAGATCGATTACATTATACATGTCGGTTTACCCGATATTGGCCTAGCTTTCCTATTATATATAGTAATTGGGCTTTAGCTTCATGTACTTTTCTGCATGGGCTTTCTCCTATTCCGTTCTGGACTTCGTATCAGGGATGGTAATACCCGATATGGCATACCCATGTCATCGGTCAACGTACATCCATTGCTGGCTCATCTGCATTATATAATTAAGTATATCAAAAACTGTTACAGAACATCATGAATAGAGAAGTGATGTACATCGACACATTCATTTTATCAATGAAATATGAAACAATAAATTTGCTAACTTCGATCGAGGAGGAAAAAAAGAGGAGAAAGCTTAAGTGTGGCTCGGACAGTTCATATCATGATGTTTGTTTTGTGTGAACTCAAGTGACATCATGCTCTCGGGATTTCATCGAGCATCTCTTGTGCATAAGAAGGAAAAAGCAAATAAGCATACACCTCTCAAAGCTAAGTGTGGCTCACACACAAGCTTGGGTAGGCACAATGATATATATAAGAAAATTTTAGTCTCGGTTGGAAACACAAACCGGGACTAAAGGGGCTCGCGCCTGCCACAACCCCTTTAGTCCTTGTTGGTGTCTCCAACTGAGCTGATGTTGGCCATGCCCCGCGCGACGTTCTAACCGTTGGAACCAGGACTAATGCTCACATTAGTCTCGGTTCCAAACGAGATGGCCGGAATAATTTTTCGGGCGAAAGACTCGTTTTCTACTAGTGGTATATAATATTTCCTCTTCTTGTCACAGTCTTCCTGCTTGGGCTGCTTGGGATCCATGGATCATCCCATATACATACTGATTTGAGAACCATCGCTCACTCTCCACATATGTTCTTGTTTAAATGTTTGTATACCGGTCCAAATAATTTGCCAAGTGTATGAACTCCCTTTTTCAGTTAGCAATTCAGTATATCACCTAAAGGAGAGTACTTTGCACGAAAAACCAAAACACATACATAACAGAATCTGGCTCTTGATATTAAACCAATAAACCTCCAACCACTGTTTAGTCAACATTGCTAGATAAAGACACTGAAGGTCTCTAAAAAAACCCATACCTCCCTCCTATTTAGGCACGCACATGTTCCACCATGCAAACCAGTGATATGTTTATGTTGGTCATTATCTCTCCACCAGAACTGGAATATTGGATATTGCAGTGACTATCCCTTTGATGATCTGTTTGGGCAGCTTGAAAATTGACAATAACATACATAGTAATAGCTTGAATGACATCTTTAATAAGGACATCTTCTTCTCCTTCCAACCACTCAGGATTTTGCATATTCTATCAATCAAATGTTGAAAGCAATAAAATCATCCCTTATAAGAAGGATATCCCAACAATTGGGGGGGGGGGGGGAAGTGAAACATGAAACAAGGGCTAGAGCTGCAAAATGGTGTGAACGAAGAAACATTCCACGAACGACTGAACGAGGAAACAACGTGTAATGTGGAGCATCAACAAACATATATAAGAGTGATCAGGCGGGATACATATAGGAAGTTAAAAGTGTGTGCAAATCATTTTTTATTTCACTAGGTTGATCAGCCAAAGCATGTCTTTGTAATCTGCAACACCATATACATGATCAACAAACCACATCCGTATATACTTGCATTTTGGTACTTGATAGCCTCCTCGACCCCACCCGCATACGTATGAACTTTCACTCGGCCTCACACACCTCAGATATATCCTTCGCACCAGCTGCTCGATCACATTCACATTCACATCTCGTCACCGTAGCTCCCGCTTCCGACAGCCCCATTGCCGTCGCCGCCGACAGCCGCGCTCAGGTTGCGCCACACGTACACTGTGATCCCGACGAGAACCACCACCGCCACCGCCACGTTCACCAGCAGACCACGGCGCCTCCTCTGCTGCGCCATGTCCATGTCCCCCATCATCCCCTCCGCCTCCTTGGGTTTCTTCATGTCCTCCACCATCTTCCGATCTTCCTCCATCTTTCCTCTCGTCTCCCTTTCCATCCGCTTCTCCTCCTCTTCGGCCGCCGCCGCCGCTTGCGCCTTCTTGGCCTCTTCTTTCAACCAGTCCTCCGCCGGCTTCGGGGTGGCAGCAGCTGGTGCTGGCACGGGAGGCGCGGGAATTGCCGGCGCAGGGATATCCGACGGCTTCCTGGGCATCGACGGCCTGCGGTCAGGGAAGGACTTCTTAGTGGGCACAGGAGGCAGCACCGTCGGCTTCGCTGGTTCAGGGAGCGCCGGTGGCGGCTTCTGGGGCGCGGCAGTTGTCGGCCTCCTCGGCTCGGGCTTGGGCGTCGCCGGCGTCGGCATTGCTGGTGTCGCCGGCGGGGCCTTGTGCGAGGGGTGCTTCTTGGGGAGCGTGATGGTGAGCGCCTCGTTCTCGAACTTGGCTCGGATGCCGTCGACGTTGCAGTCGGAGGGGAGCTGGAGGTCCTTCTGGAAGCGGCTCCACTTGTTGCCCTCCAGCGGCCGCTCGCCGCGCGTCCGCAGGTGGCGGTGGTTGTCCACCAGCACCCTGATCTCCTCCCTCTTAAACCCTGCACGTCATATTCCCATATACATACAGATCGATCATGTCAGTGTTCATATATTGCTGATTCTTGTATGCACCGAGATGAACTCAAGAAGTGATATGAACTGCTTGCCTGGGACGATGATCTTGACGAAGCTGGCGTCCGCGGAGTGGCTCCATTCGACGACGGGGGTGTACTCCTCGTACGTGCGGTTGATGGCCCTGTCCATGGCGAGCTGATCGATGTGACGAATTTACTGAAAGAATGTTCGTTTTTTGGGATGCTTGCGCTGGTGCTGGTGAGTGATGCCGGTGGTCTTTTGCTGTGGAGATGTATATATAGTCGCAAGCAGCCTAGCTCTCAGGAGTCAGAACTCAGGAGAGGAGGAAGAATAGATTCTTGGATGGATCAGACATGGCTTGGTGGACAAGTGATATTTTCCTCTCTTTTGGAATTTCCCCCTGTGCGTCGGCAAAGCAAAGTGATCGATCAAGTATTCCTTGCTTTTCTGGGAGGCTAGAAAATGCCGGTGGATTTGCAGCCTTACCGGAGAAGGAGATGTTGCTCCAAGGCTCAAGAGAAGCATATTGGTTAGCTACGGTAGGTATTAATTAGGGCCATGTGTAATTTGATCTAACACAGGGCAAACTTTACACATCTGAGTGCGTATACGCAATCGATCGATGGCAAATTATCAGTTTTCCGAGTTAAATCTTTTTTCTTTTTGAAAGCTTTCCGAGTTAAATCTTTATACTAATGCGAGTGAGTTCTCTACTATAGCCGTCTCGGAGCCTATTTTGATATTCGAACTAGGCTCAGTTGCTTATAACTTGTAAATTCCGTGATGTTGACCGTTCATTCTAGTCAACCTTGATCACAGAACAGTTATTCTTACTTGAGAACATTTGGATATTACCGCATCATTTTTCATCCCAACAGGCAATAGTAATAAGTACACAGCTGTTTTTCTTTACCTGGAGAATAGAGTTAAATACATGGTTAGTACATGAACTTGTCGGCGCGGATCAGATTAGTCATCGTACATTGGAAATACGCTGGGGCGGTAACTGAATACGTTTGAAATGTTTTCTACGGTCACTCCGCTTGGTACACCGCACGTACGGGCTGACATGGCTGAGGAGGGCCCACATGCCAGCAGCACGAGGTCCATGAACTTGCGGCACGGATCAGTTTGGTCACCCTTCTATTCATTGCAATTTGTATGAAAGAATCGTAGGAGGGGGTTATTTGCAAAAGTTGAGATTGAGCCCCCTCCCACCCCCCCCCCCCCCCCCCCCAACACACACCCGTGAGTAGGAAGTAGAAAGGACCAACAACAGTATAATATGATGAATTGAGAACAAAACAATAAGAAAAGGTAAACTAAACGGGTTGAGTATTTTGCCACCAGATCGAGATTGACTATTGATCCACTGATCCACTGATCTCTGAGATGAGTGCAAATGAAATAATACAGACCAATATGCATAAATATACCCAGTGGTATAATAAACAATGCACAGCACTTACAGAAATCATATGCAAGTGCCAGACAGAATCTACCAGGTTTGGGCGTCGCTAATGTTTAAAGCACAATCGTCAACTCCAAAGTAAATGAGGAAGGATGACTGTCTAAAACATCTACATTTGGTGTACTCTCTGGTTAAAATAGCCGGCTATAGCCGATAGCCGCGAATTTTTTTGAAGCTATAAAATGCTATAGCCGGGCTATAGCGGGCTATAGCCATATAGCGGATTTGCTAAATAATGAAAAAAATTGGGCATCATATAATCATATAATCATATATATATCAATAATTCACAAATTAATAACATAATAACATCTTCACATAGGAGATACACATGATAGTTCACACATAGTTAAATACATAGTTTTGTCCAAATATTACAACATTATTACGTAGTTTAGGACATAGTTATGCTCATAATTATATAACTAGAGCTTGGTAGCTATTTCGGCAAGCAAATGGGCAGGTCGACTGAACTTTTTGGTCTAAAATTTTGGCCCAGCGGGAAGTTAGCGGCTATGAGACTAAATTAGCCCGGCTATAGCCGGTTATTTTAAACAGAGGGTGTACTCAAGTAAATGATGCATGAAATTTTGGGCAGAATATGTGATCAGGTACTCCTTCACAAGTAATCTCGGCATATAAAAAGATGCTTGCAGGGGCACATACCGCCATGTAGTTTATTGCGCAGGTAGCACTGGCCGTATAGGGCAAAAAAAACAACTGAGTGGTAGCTCTCCCTACAGATCTTTAGCCAAATCGTAGATAAACTTGAAGCTGCCTCTGATCATTTTCTGCAAAAAGGTGGTTCCAGTGAAGCAGCTGATGCCAGCAAGGCTACGTGCAGAACTGGAATAAGATGCTTAGCGTTTGGTTATTAATTCTTAAAAAGAAGACGTATATATAACTGAACAAGCTCTCAGTATATGTATAATGGACGAATCTTCGCAGTTGTCATCATTTATGACCTGCATCAAACATAAGCATTAGGATGAGCAGTAACATCACTACATGATTAACAAAAAAACTAGAGCCGTCTGCAAAATTAGAGCGAGGGCATGAAGCATGCAAATCGTGTAGGCAGACGGTAGGAGACACACCATCCTTATCTCTGTGGTGGAGCCGGTCCCATCTCTCGTCCCCTTACTGCAGTAGTGCTCCTACAACGCGTCAGCAACGCCGCCTCGATGCCTGCGCAGCGCTGTGACGTCGATGACAACCGCCGCCGCTCTACGCCCTATCGATGAGCATGTAGTGCGTGATCGACGACCTAACTAGCGTAGATGACGGACATGATGGCTGCGCAGAAATGTGGAGGGCCTGATCTGTCCGCGATTTAGAAAGTGGAGGGACATTTGTGCAAAAATGGCGTGGAATTTTCGAGGCAGGACATATCTTTACTGGCAAACTGGCGAAGGGTGACCAAACTGATCCATGCCGCAAGTTCATGGACCTCGCGCTGCTGGAACGTGGGCCCTCCACAGCCACGTCAGCATGTACACGCGTTGTACCGAGCGGAGTGACCGTAGAAAACATTTCAAACGTATTCAGTTACCGCCCCAGCGTATTTCCAATGTACGATGACTAATATGATCCGCGCCGACAAGTTCATGTACTAACCATGTATTTAACTCTGGAGAATATGCACATGCACAAATTGAAAAATGGGGCAAAGAATATGTGCGATGTACGGCTACCTGTCCAAGCATAAGGCAGCAGCTCAACAAGTAGATGACATATGTCTGCTGCTTTTGTTTCACTGTGTGCATGTTCAGAAGGCAAAACCGCTTTATCTGAATCTTCAAAGACAGAACAAATGGATCAATGAGCGAGCATAGCCAAACCGTTGGGAACAGTAAGCTGACATAACAGAGATCCTTTTGAATAGTACAAAATAATGTCGGATGTTCGAACAGAAACGGACACAAGCTGGAGCAGCTGACTCAGCACCAGATGATTTAGTACAGCGACATTGTTTATACGTTATGCTTCTCTTTGCTCGTCTTGCACAAGCCCAAATCCCAACTGACTTTCAACTGTAAACCTCTTTGCTGCGGAAGCATTGTAACCCTGGCCGATGTACACGAAGAAGATGCTACTTGAATTACATTCTTTTGTTTGCGAGAATCACAAACTTCCGCACTTCACGTGTGTCCACGACCTCCGCATTTGGAGCACATAATGTTTCCAGTTCCTCCACAGCCTACAGTAATCGCAACACAAACATACATGAATCATGTATGATACATACAGCAGTAACATGTATACAACATGGCAAATTACTGCAGAAGTGATCAAACTTGTTTACCTAGACATCTGACTTTTACGATAATTCCTTGGCTCTCCATTATCGAGTCGACGTACAAACCTGAACCAGCACAAGTTCTGCACAGCACAGCGCCTTTAGTTTCACAGCTCAAACAAGGAGGATTCTTCCCAACTTCCTTCTTTTCCAAGTCTAAACCAGTTGGTGTCCCAATATCCTCCTCTGAAACAGATTTGTCATAGCAGTATAGTTTTTCGAGGTTACTCTTGCTTCTTTGCAGGCCATTAACTGCACTCGCTCTAATCTGTATTGGTAAGAAAACTTATTAAACAGTCTTCTACTATCAAACTGGATGTCACTTAGCTAGCCAATCCACATCATGCAATAGAAGACAGAGAATAAAGGGGAACAAAATAACAGCCATAGGATAGTAAAAGATACTCATCCAACTTCCAGTCTCCAGAGTAGATCGTGTGTAGGCTGAGGCTGAAAAGAAAGACACCTACTACGAATATTTAACCAACAGCATTGCTGGATTCACCAAGAAAAGGAATTCTGTTGCTATTGCTCTTCCAGCATTTTCAGTGTGCGTGAGTCTAGGTAACAAGGTAAATGAAGGCTGGACACAACAAATTAAGCAGTATTTTCTACCTTAAGTGACAGTAGCAATGGGCCCAGATTAACTTGGCATAATATGAGCACATTGACTTCGTAAACCACACATAACGGATTAGATAACCTAGTTGGATTTTGGGTTAAAAGATACATACAGGGGGAAGGCAGCTTGTGGAGAAGAGTAGTGGATGCCAAATATAATACAAAAAATCCTAACATCTTATGTTGCCAAGATTTGAATCCCTGTCTTTTGGAAAGGGATGATGTGGGCTTCTAGAGCTGTCAAATTTGGTTACAAATGGAATGTAGGCAATGGTAAGCTAGTAACATTTTGGGAGGACACTTGGTTTGGTAATGCTCCTTTTTTTTTGGAGCAACCGGCAGGAGCACTGCCTATTCATTAAGAAGAGGGAAATTTGGTCAGTTTATAAGGAAAACTGGCCGAAAACCGTACAACCCAAACTCCACACACCGGCCCCGAGTAGTAATGCTCCTTTAGCTACATGGTATTGGGACATATACTTTGTAGTTAATCAACAAATGAAAACAGTTGCATATCTTTGGGATGGTCAACAACTAAAATGTGACTTTACGAGAACTTTCACCACAAGTATGATGGATATGTGGTTTGAAATCGTCGAAATTGCTAGAGCTATTAACTTCTCTACAGAGGAGGACCAACTTATTTGGAAATATGAATCTAATGGGATTTATTCTTCCAAATCTTTATCTGCTGTAATCAATTTTAGAGGAGTGCAACCTGTTTTTTTGCATGCTGTTTGGGAACTAAAAATTCCCCCTAGAGTCCAGATATTCCTTTGGCTGTTATCTCAGAATAAGATTATGACTAGAGATAATCTCAGACACAGAGGTATTCCAAAACCCCTGGAGTATGAGTTATTTAAAGAATTCGAGCCTGTTAAACACCTGTTCTTTGATTGCTTAATATCTAAATTGCTCTGGTCAGAAGTAAATGAGGTCTTTGTTGTAATGATTACTGACTTTCTTGCTCTTGCTTCAAAATGGCTTTGCAACAAAAGATATGTGCAATTCAATGTGATTTCATCCGCTGCAGTCTGGAGCATATAGAACAATAGAAACCATCTGTTGTTTAACAGGAAAATTTGGATTTCCATGAAACAGGTATGGGGACTGATTCTCTCATATCTAAGGACCTGGCAACTGCCTTTCAAAGACCAGGCATGGGATCTGGTGGAAAAATACAAAGCTGTCCTGATAAGAAAACTGAAGAGTCTACCATCCTTGATGCCAGACTAAGTGCACCTCCTTCGACTGGATTTCTTCCTAGAAGACTACTTCTTCTCCCTACGGCGGGCGCGCAACTGTAACCTATCTGATGGAGCACCCCGAAGAGGCAGATAAGGTGCATGTTGTGACAAGCTGAAGCAAAAAGGGCAGGAAACACACAGGAAAAAAGCGAGAAGAAGGATGGAGGGGTAGTAGCTTGTTTTCTGTCTATAGTTCCTAGTTGTCTCCACTATCATCGGTTTGTAATAAGCTTGCTTGGTAGTCGTTTGCTGGAGATCTTAGACAGTCTTTGGATCAGGTGGCCTAGTGTGGCTCCCTGTTGATCTAAAAAAATAACGGATTAGATATTTTAAGAGAAGGTTGCATCCGACATATATACTTATGAGCCAACAATTAGTGTCAGTTGTCACTGAAAGGCACTTACATGCTGGGACTTATAATCAGTAAAGATGCACTTCATTGTCAGTAAGAGAAACTTCCAGCAATAGGACATCAAGTAGGTGGAATGGGCCATGCACACAAGGTATTCTAGTTTTGTGTCACAGCTAAATGCAGACAATCAACACTGGTTAATTCTGTATAATTTCTGATTCTAATCCATCTACAATGTACTCTTCTCACTGTTACAGCCTACCAATAACTCCATCAGAATATGCTGACATTTGATTCTATATATGCAAACTATTCTACAGTGAAAGGTAACATATGAATATTTCTCAGTTTCTGTCAATTACGGTTTGACAAAGCTTCACCAGTTGACATAAGAAATGCAGATATTCCAATAAGAACCAAGGACATGGTTCATAATCATAGTTTGGCATCAAAACAGATTTAGTATCCATTTCATCCGCACACAACATATCATTTTAGACAGAAGGCTCATAGTGAGCTAGCTTTAAATTAATAAAGCCACAACCTGCAAAGCGTACAGGGTACTGTGCTATGGTTGCTAGCTACAGATTACAAGCACATAAAACAGGACAAGAACATAAAACCGCAAAAGATACAGTCAACAAGAAAAATAAATGAAGTGCTAAAACTACTAAATGTTCACTTGATCCCATCGATGGAGTTAAAGCTTCTGCTGCAAGGGAGGCTACGCCTGCAAGCTTCAAGCATCGGAGAATATCTGCTGAACACCGGAATGACACATGAAAACTTCAGAAGCCAAAATCCCAGCAAGGGACGGCACCGGAACAGTCCAAACTAATGGACCCTCACTCGCACCGACACAGCCATCCACGGGTATCCACCAAGCAGTTACAGTAACTTGAACAGTAGCCAAGCAGGACTCAGGGGTCTGAAGGAGAGGGGTTTCAAGTTGATGCCTCCAAGGAGGGGATTGGTGCCCAGGGTTGTCGGCGGCATCACAGAAAATGACCAAGGTCATGCCAAGCTTTTGCAAGTGCCCCAACCACAAGCCCAAGAGAAGAACGTTGTCAATGAACCAAACTAACTTGATGTTGGCTCACAGCTGAGGATGAAACCACCGGCGTCTCCAATGGCATGAGGCCGACCCAGACTACTCCCCTTGGCTCAGGATCGACCAAACCAGAAGACTCGCCTTATATAAGTGGCCAGGCTGACATCAATGGAATCTGGCAGCGATAAAGTCATAAAGGGGTCTCGGGGTGAACCCAAATTCAATACGGAGACCAACGGCACCACCAAGAGGGTAAACAAGTAGGACGGATTGACACAAGAAGACACAATCTAGGGAATTTTATTAGAATGTGCTTACAAAGGCACCAGAAGCCAACCAACACATAAGACAGGCATTTTCTTGGCATTTTCGCCATTCCGAAAACAACATTGCATAAAATGGAATGCAGTAAATCCTGGCCTCATTTGTACAGTACAGCAAGTCCTAACCCTTTGGATGAAACAAGTCCTAGATTGTTCTCCTTTCTTTCCACCAAGACGACAGCGAACAGTTCTCGAGCAAATGCTAGACAGTAAACAAGACGGACTAAAATATAAATCCAGCCGCCAAGCGCCACAACGCGAAATTCCAACCACCTTCTGAAGCAGTGACCCCGGGAGGGAAGCATCGGCATCACAACCCAACCAACACATGAGACATGCATTTTCTTGGCATTTTCACCATTCCGGAAACAACATTGCGCAAAATGGAATGCAGTAATTCCTAGCCCATTCGACCGTGGACATTGCATTAGCTCATTCTGATAAAAAAAAGTCTCCCCACTTTTTATTGGTTCATTTAGACGACAGGTTTACTGTTTTCAGAGGCCATCATAAATGTAGAAATTTCCCCATTCGCACAGTATAGACAAGACCTACCGCCTTCTCCTTCATTCCCACTAGACATGACGAACAATTTGGGACCAAAAGGTGAACAGGGCACACCAAAACATAAATCCGGCCGCGAAGCGCCACAACGCCAAATCCCAGACACCTTCAGAAGAAGCATCGGAGGCTCGGAGCTACAGGCCTAACGATCCCCGTAGCCGTACTGACTACTGAGCAGCCACATAATGGTAAAGTGCCAAGAAAGTAGGGGTCCCGAGGAGCAGGTGGTAGAGTGTACCTTGGTGGAAACTGCGCGGGGGACAGGGCGGGCTGACGGGAGAAACCGCCCCAGGGACCGTCTGCCGTGGCGGGGGGACGCCGTCGAGGCGGCGGGCGGCGGGCGGAGCCTGGCCGAGACCTCCATCGCCAAGCAATTTGATCTCCGGCTGGTGGGGAAGAAGAATTCCTCGCCTATGTCGAAGAAGGGGACGGGGAGCTCCTCGGATTGTTCGTCGGATTTCCAAAGCAGCAGCTTCGGGTTCATCGCCCGGACGGGACAGCCCACGTGCGAAGACTCTGTGACGGGCCTTGAAAGTGCTTGGGCCGGCCTAGCTCGGCTGTTAGTGAAGGCCATTGTTTGGCTTCTTACACGGGAACGGTAGTTTGTTTGCTTCGTCCGGCCCAACTGGCTAACATGAAATCGAAACGAAGCAAAACCATTGCCCTGGAAAAATTCAGATAAGAACTAGCTAGAAAAAGGCACTCTCTTGAATTCATATTAGTTATCGCTAGTATGGATGTATCTAAACTAAAATGTATCTAAATATATCTGTATTAGAGATAAGTGATATGGATCAGAGGGAGTAGAAACACTACGTGCACCCAAAATGTGTATGAATGTTTTGATTTGGATTGGACATAAGTAGATGATACACATGCAGACTTGTATCAGAAAATATCCATGAAATACTCAAGGTTCCTTACTAATTAGATATTACATATTTATTCCCCGCATACTATATTTAATCTAGTGAATGTTGTATTTGATACAAATATCACATAAATGACACTTTATTTCCCGATACGAGGCTCATAGACGCAAACAAATGAGGTTGAATTGGGTTTTGCATAGCTACACCAAGATATTGACTACAAACAAACTGATGGCAACACTTTGTTATACTCCATTTGAGATGTACCTAATCTAACACCTTGACTCTATTATCCTCCCTCCATTCTAATTAATTAATAAGGCTTATTTCTCTTTAAAATTAAGTCACGAAACTTTAGATAAATCTATAGCAAATATATCATTCTACATATATCATATGGAAATATCTTTCGCAATATATCTAATAATATATTTAACAGGTTAATATTTTTTGTAAAAACTTAATCAAACTATATGTGGTTTGATTTTTCAAAAAATAATAGAAGCATTATTTATTAGAATGAACCTAGTATCACTTTCCCCAATAAAAAAATAGCATCCAAATGAGGCAGGCCGCAGGTACTTTCACATTTGACCTCTTTGGAATTTCTCTTGCTTAACTACGTAACCAAACGTGGAAGATTTCTTGCAACTGCAGTCGTGAAAATCCGTTATCGTACCTACCCACCTTCTACTTCCGTAGCTCAAGCTCCATGTGGCATTTCCCTGTCAGCTCGAAAACGACACAGTTCGTTGTCTTTCTCAACTTGGCAAACTGACGCAAGTCAATGCATTTTCCAAGTGCGGAGGAGGAAAGAGTTGGTTGAGCTTCTTGGACTTTTTTTTTGTTTTGCAAAAGATTTCCGGATTTGATGCTCCCACGTAGAGATGCATGTGGGTTAATATTAGGATACTTCTATCTTTTCGGCCGCCCTCTGCAAATCTTTACTATTAAATTGCAATAGGTGACCGTCTGGTGTCACAAACGGGCCAAAAAACGTGTTATTTCTAGGCCCAACATAATCTATATCTATCTATACCTAATAATAAAGAAAATAAGGCTTCTTGTTGGTCCGTTTTTTTATTACCCCTGTTTTTTAGACAGAATTACAGATAATGCCACCGCTAAGTTAGAAAACGATTCGCTGGCTCCTTTTTTCTTGGATCGAAGTATGTCCCGATCTAGCGTCAAAAAAAAAAAAGTATGTCCCGATCTTCCGGACCGAGCACGCCATGGCGAGATGTCAACGCGCGGCCTTCCTCGCGAGCAGCCTGATAGGCCAGCCCAGTCAAAAATTATGTCCCCTAAACAAAACATTGCGTACGTCCCGAACTACTACCAAATCAGATCAGATCCAAGCATAAAGAAAAGGAATCGATTGATTTTCGTACAAAATCGGATGTCTAGGTATGCACGACTCTTCCCTGTATGGCATCCATAGAAAAAAAGGGATATCCTACTTATGCCCGGTCGTTTTACCCGCCCTAATGCATCTATAAATTATTAAGACCCATGAAAGGCTTCGCCCATCGATCTATCGATCATAGGCTCGCACCACGATCGACCATGGTGTCAGTAGTCAATACCGTCGCCGAAGCTCCGCTTACCTACATCGCCTTCAGCGGCGACGCGCAAGCCTTCTGCAGTTTCTGATGTGACGACTCGGTCGAGGCTTCCAATACCGATGCAACGCCAAGCTGCTCATGGGATCAAACCTGGCCGTACGTAGCAATCCAGAGGCCGTACGCCGCCTACAACGATGCCAACGTATACACGATCGACTTTCTGGACAGGCGCGTGGAGGCCGTGGCTATGAAGTCCCTCAGTACCTCCGACCTCGGCGCCGCTGGCGGGGTATGGGGCCGCATGCGTGTCGCCGGCGAGAAGAACGGCGTGCTACTTATCAATGGCGATCGCAAATATAGGACAGAGATGGGTTCTGGCCCGAACCCGCTTGGGCTGTTCACGCTTGCGAGTTGCGATTGACTACGGGACCCGCGCCATTGTGGAAGGAGAAGTACTCAGTGCAGGTCTGCCGGAGGGGCGCGTCGACACGCACGAATCAAGCAGTGTGGCGTGCATCGCGCTGTCCCGGACGGACGGCTCCTCAGCACATCCGACATCCGGCCCAACTCCAGCGTTTCTTTTGCTGTTGAGATTTTTGCTATATATTTGTTCACATTTGTTCACATGCGTTAGTGCTATATATTTGTTTAGATGTGGTAGAGTAGTGTGGGAACTGCTTTCCAAATTAGTAAAACTGATGACACGAATATGATCTGGTTATGCAAGAGAGTTAACTGATGCTTATGTTATTATTTCGTGTACAAGAGAGATACAGCCCGGCATCATTGAAGTGCTATATTAAGCATCTTTCCATACGAGGTATGGGAAATATGGTGTATACCAATAATGGCGATTATTTGGCCAATTTTTAATTGCTTTCACGCAGGTCAATACTTGCATCAATTGTTGCCCAGTGCAATGTCTACTGTTTTAATTTTTGACCCGACACAACAAATACTAAACCGCTGAAACTTAATTGGTTGTGTTTGATTGAAATTATCTTGAAAGGAAGTTTTTGTTCCTCACCCTTTTAAACTACATGACAATGTTACTCCCGATGCAACGCACGGGCACTTTTCCTAATAATAAAAGCAAAAGAGTTTCTTGTTGGTCCGTTTTTCTTTACCCTTATGTTTCGTCAAAATTACATATTGTGCCACCGGCAAGTCATCCTAAAGCGTTACCCATCGAACGGAAAAAAATTAGCTCTTCGTCGCGACATCTTCACTTTCCCCTCCCTAATCCGATGCCGAGCTGCGGGCTGCGTGGTGCTCTGACTGTTCCTGCGTTTCGTCTGACCTCGCACCGCCCGTCGTGCTCCCGCAGCCGCTCCAGGACTGGAGTTCTTCGATCCCTTAGCACGCCGGCCCAGATTGGCACCGATCCATCCTTACCTCTTTGCCCTCTCCAATCTCGAGTTCTTTTTATGTCCCTGGTTCTGGATCTGGATCAATTCATGTGTTCGCCACCTGTCTTCGAAGCAGTTGCAGCGTCAGGCTCCGTTGCCGGTGTGGCTATCCCGATCCCAGGTCGTGTCCAGCACCAGGCCGTTCAGCGACGTTGTCTTCAACCCCGTGGCCCTGGCTGCCTCGGTGCTGCGGCTGCACATCCGGGAGTGGCAGCGGAGCTGCCCGAACAGGAGCTCACTAGCGCCAAGCGCATGGGCGAAGCGCCGGGGGAGCGACCTCACACCAGACCTCCTTCGTACCTTTCCCCTGTTTTTCCTGTTCTTTTGGGCCTGGATTTTGTTAGGTTCATGGCTGAAAATTTTGTATTCTTAAACTTGGTCTGCTTGTTGCAAGATGCAGTGCGATACAGATAACATAGACATACATGTACACACCACGGGGACATGCATGGGCCATCGTGATGTTTCCGTCATGGCTGCGATAAGATCAAGAGGAGGACGTGCACCTCGATCAATCATGGCAAGCACCTGGATGTTTTGCTTCGTGCATTGACGAGACACACTGACTTCAGTTTTTACAGTACTGATGTGTGTTGTACGTAGTATTTTTTGCTCGGAAGAACTGTCTTAAAAATCCCCAAAACAAGCTACAGTACAATTTTTGGCCCAAACATTGGCTCTCCCACCCCCGCATCTCTCATGGCATATCCGTCCCCCGTCAGCGTACTCCGCGCTGAAACCTGGGCCAGGCGCCAGCAGCTCGAGTGGAGACAATATTTCGATACCCTCAATTTGCTATAGACAATATTTCAGTGTACTGAAACTAATCCAGTGTTCAGTTACCATTTTCGTTGTTGCTAGCTACTCACAGGCTAGAGCATGTCCACCGGGCGGTCCCGATAGCATTTTGGGGTCTGTCATCGAAAATATGCTCGCACCGACGCGTCCCAAATAGCGTCGGCGGTATTTTGAGCCTAATAGAAGCGCCGGCAACCCCTCGCGGCACGCGGTTTTCGCGGGTGGGGGCGCCTTGTCAGCGAGAAGACATGGCGGTTCTCATCGGAAGCGACGCGGGAAGGTTGGTCATCAGCGAGGGCGGCGACTGGCCACGCGTCATCCACTTGCCTACGCCGCCGTAAATGCAGGTAGTTGGCACCCCTATTAGTACGTACGCCGTCCATCGCCGCGGTGCTATCCTCTCATCTCCACCACCGTAGTCGCGTTGTCCTCCCTCGTCTCCACCACAGCCGCCGCGCCAGTCTCTCCTCTCCACCTCAAAAATGCGACGCCATCTTAAAACGACGTACTCCATTCTTGGGCTCAACGGCCGCGCGCTGCCTGCGGTGCCTCAACCACCACCGCAGTCGGACCGCAGCCCGACGCCGACTACAGCTCCGACGACGCAGTCGACCCACGGTTCGCGGTGTGGCACGAGGCCTATGTTGTAGGCGCAGAAGCTGAGGCGGCGGAGGAGGCGACGCAGTGGGGCGAGCAGCCGCAGGCCCCCGCCGACCCGGAGCAGGCGGCAATCCTGGCGTCGTTGAATGCGCAACGCTTTCGGAGGTGGAAGGAGGAGGAGCGGGAGTTCTTCAACGACGCGAACCTCGAGCACGCCCTCGAGATCTCGCACCAGCGAGCGGCCACGGAGAAGGCGGAGCGACAGAAGCTCATCGAGCTGGCTCATCGTCACGCCAAGGCATTCGCCCGCGAGCAAGCATGGCGCGCCGAGAACGAGGCTTCTCGGCAAAAAACTGGTAGCGCGGGGACAGCGCAGCCAGCGACGCTGCCACCATGCTCCACTTGGACCGCAAATGATTGACGATGCTTGGATCAGTTGCTTGGTCATGTACTGTGTTGTTGATTGGATATATATTGTTCGTATCCATTTATGTAGAGAACCACCTTATAATCGTTGTATTTTGCGGTGTGGAAATTTTACAGATAAGGATAGGCTATTGTTTATACTTGCAAAAAACTATTCAAGTGTTACTTCGTAACATTAGAATTAAAATATGTAGAAAATAGTTGTGAAATTTCATGCTATGTATCTCTCGGTTAATCTTATTTTCATTCATCAGAAAAGGTAACCATAATATTATAAAAATAGGAAATTGTATTTACAAAATAACATCAAATAAATAAGGGCGAGTCTAGGTCTCAGGCGACTGAGACATATGTCTCAGTCGCCTGATGTCATGTGACAAATCTCAGTTTCAATATAGTTGTAACTTATAAAAATAGTACTAATTATCAGTTTCAACCTAGTTGAAACTCATTAAATTCTTAGTTTCAACCTAGTGGAAACTCACTACGTTCTCACACTGCACAAATCGCGAGGCAAAATTCAAAGGTTAAAAGGGTCGACTGATACATACTAAAAATCAGGCGCCTGATTTCTAGCCATTCCGAATAAATAATGTATTCTTCCTAAACCGAGCAAAATGGTTGTAATCCTTTTACGGATTCAACCGGAATTGGAGAGTAAAGGTGATTCTATGCAAACTTAGTCACAAAAATCCGGTATAGGACAATCGAACATATCGTTAATTTCATTGCCTAGCTGGACGAAGATCGAACTACTAGATGCCACACACACATTTTTAATTAGGTGTATTTCGCTAACTCATTACTGATCTACCGACAACGTGACGACGTAGTAAGCATGTGTTGTCGTCTTAATTCTCTTTTGTTTTGTGTTTTGTGTAGATCAATGTGGCAAGAAATTGAGATTATAGTATTGTACCCGGTGCAACGCACGGGTATGTTTCCTATCTATACCTAATAATAAAGAAAATAAGGTTTCCGTGGTTCGGTCCGTTGTTTTCCGGCTTCCTCCGTACGCCTAGGCGTCTTCGTACGTCTCCCTGCCGATCCGATCAGTTTGTGTTGGTAAAGGACACTTGGGCAAGGAAAACGCTCGATCCTATAAGAACATGCAAATTAACCCCAGTCCAAGCCAATCGATTCCGATGCCTAGAATCTTCGCTCTTTCCCGGCCATGGACGTACCCGCGTACGCGCTAGGGCTCAGGTCAGGTTCGAATCGAAGATGCGGCTAGATGGGCTAGCGGAAGATGCTGAAAGAATTACTACACGATTGATTTGGATATCGCGCGGCGGCATCAGCCATGGGCATGTCGGCCACGCACGGCAACGGTGGCAGCAACAGCGCACTGCCTGGTCCCTTCATCCAGCTGCGACGCCACGGGTATCGCGTCTCTCAGCTAACCCAACGCGCACGTCGCAGTGCAGCCGGGCATGCTGGTCAAATATTTGCCCAATGATGTACGCCGGAGGTTGGCGAGGTTGCAGAGCGTGTCGGGGACCTGCTCGTCGAGGCGATTCTCGACAAGGTTGAGCTTCTCGACAGCTGGTGGAGTCGGGCCGGTCAGCTGCTTCATGTCGGCGTCGATGATGGACGAGATGTCTTGCTGAGCATACCGATCTCATGAGTTGATGAGCCGTGAGCGACGAAGCAGGAGACCTGGTTTATTCAGTAGGAGGACATCAACGAGAGTGTCTTTTGGATTGTATGATTGGGCCGTTGAGCATGTTGCTGGCAAGGCGATGTAGCTGAACTTGGAGAGGTACATGCGCACAAGCAGTTCTACAGCGGCATCGATGAGCCAATCTAATTAAACAAACGACAGGAAAGACAGAAGAAGTAGAGTTGAACTGCGTAAGTCCTCCTCCCTGGCTTGCTCGTGGCATCGTTCTCCGTCCTGGCACGAGCTCCATCGTCTCCAGCCCGTCATGGCAATCACATGCACCTTCCACCGGCGTGCTCCTCAAATCACAAAAACTCTAGGTCAAGCGGCCGCTAAGCATGGCCGAAACTGGATCTATCCCAAGCTGATGTTGTGCTTCTCCAGAAAAAAAGGGCTGGCGACAAGTGACCAGAGAGAATCGGCGCTACCAGATGAGGCACGTATAAGACATTTATATCCTAAAAAAAAATAGACGTGTCTGGATTGAGGAATAGCGTGCAGATCATGGCGGTGTTTACGGTGCCCCCACTGCGACTGGATGTTCCTTACGCAGTGCAAGGTGCCGTGGCGCGACGTTGATTGCGCCGAGTTCTAGCTTTCTGGCGAGACGAGCACGATCGCAGTCGCGAGGACCTGCTGCTGAGTAACGCAGAGCAGGTGGCACAGCAGCCTGCAGGTAACTAGCTTAACCTGAATCTTTTGCTCACTAGCTACGGCCAGGCCGGTTCCTATTTCATCCGATTTTCAGGTGCAGGCATTCTGCTAGATGCGCAGCTTCCTGATGATGGGTGCACATGTTTGCACGAACAGTCAGTACTCATTTGCACAACTATCTCCAGCCAGCATCGCATATGTGTTTATAATTATTTGAATCTAGTAGTCTGCTACATCAACAACACCTAAATTTTACAGAAGGAAACGATTAGCTACGATCGAGTAGATGATCTTCTCTCTTTGTTAGGAGAGTTATATAGCAGATTACAGATAGGATGAGATGAGAGACGTTTCGACGGCGACCTGGGTGACGCCGCCGGCGCGTCGGCCACGGCGGAGGCTGGTCTTACCGCCTCTTTGCCCTGGTTTGACACCGGCGGAGCTTTCTCCCGGATCCGGTTCTCGTTTTCAAGTCCTACATGGAGCGGGGGAGGAAGATGGCGAGATCTCGATGGCGGAAGAGGTGGCATGGTGCGGGCTCGAGGATGTTCCTCGCGTACTGCCACTCGTCCACCATGAGAGTTGCAGCGACGGTGAGCTGCTCGAAGACTTCTGGTCGAAGATCGGGTATCCCACGGCGGATTCGCGAGCTTGGGAGCGTAGGGCGGCGGCGGTGAGATCGGCTGAAGTCCATGACGTGAGGCCTCGATCCTTGTCGCCATCTCCTGCTCTGAAGACATCGGTTCGTGGGAGACCGGCATCGTCCTCGCCGCCCGGCCTCCGGCTGCCAAAGCCGCATGTGCGTTTGAAGGGGTGGAGAGGACCCCTGCCACCGAGACGGATCACTCCGCCGGCGGTGTTCGCTGATCTTGTCGAGGAGGCAGTGAAGAGGAAGGCAGGTCGGAGGGCCGAGGAGAACGTCGAGGAGCCGCGGCTGCGGGCCGGGGGATCAGAGTCGCCGGTGATGGAGGAGACGAGCGCGGATCGCGCGCGTCCGCGTTTGGAAACGGACGCGGCGGGATCGTCGGCTCGCCCGCAATGGGCCCGATTCGGTCGCGCCGTTTTGGGCCTCCAACGTGCAGCTCGGCCTAATACCCTGCATCGTGTACGTGAGGAAGATCATCAACGCACGAGTCGCAATCCCTTCGAACATCTTCCTCGCGTCGCCGCCGCACGTCTCCATCGCGCCGTCGCCGACGCAAGTTCGCCACCGCCTTCGTCCTCATCATCTGCACGCACTGAGCTTCGTCGTTCGTTTCTTCAAGTCCTGGTTGGGAGCGACGCGGGAGAGGAGATGGCTGGGCCTTCGCGCCCGGCTGCACCGCTTGGGGCGCCACCGTCTGCGCCTCAGTCTACGCCGGCCGCGTCGGGCCCGGGTCCTTCCGCGGTTGCGGCTGCTGCTGCCGGCGGCCCGTATTTGGGACCCCCGGGGTTCCAAGGTTGGCCGGCGGGGGCTCTTATGCCGCAGACCGCTCAGCCGGCGCCTAGGCCGACGCCGCCTCTTGCGAGACCAATGGCGGGGTTTCGCCCGCCTATCCATATGCCGGTGCCTCCCATGCAGTACATACCGCAGCAGCATTATCAGCAGTACCAAGGTCCGTACCAATACCATGTGCCCGCGCAACAGAACATGGTACAGCCGCCCTTGCAACAAGTCACGCATCAGCAACCACCGCCGCAGGCTGGTCAGGTGAAGAAGAGAAGGAAGAAGAAGGTGGGGCAGACTGTGCCTCCTTTGGGGCAAGCCGCGCTGCCAGTGGGGCTGGCCGTGCCACCTTTGGGTCAGCCTGTGCCGTCTATGGGACAGCCCGCACCGATGCATGTGGGACAGCCGCCTCTCGTGGCCAATTCTGAGCCTACTCTGATTCCTCCGCAGGCGCCTGTGGTTGCCCCGGTTCCTGAGGCACCTGTGGTGAAGCCGAAGAAGATGGGACGCTGTTGGAAATGCGCTGTGAATACTCATGCTACGAAGGACTGTAAGGTTCCTCATTACTGTTTGGTTTGTGATTCGGGGGCACACCCGACCATTCGGTGCCCAATTCTGAAGTTGCCGAGACCTTCGAGCTTTTTTGTTGGCTGTGGAAATGACGCCACGCTTGATCTCCAACTCCCGGACTCAGTTTATAAGCCTCAGGCCATTGCTTCTGGAGCACCTACGGCTGTGGTACAGGTTTCTGGAGAGGGAGATGTCACTGCGGAGGATATTCAAAGTCTGATGGCCCGGATGTGTCCTGGAAATCCCACTTGAAAGTGGGCAGCGGTGCCTCATGGTGCTAATTCTTTTCTTGTTGGGGTCCCTACAGCTGAGGACTTATCGAGGATAGATGGAATGCAGATGAGGGTGCCCAAGATTAATGCACAGGCTCTTGTTTCTTCATGGGTACACAAGGATGTTCGTCCGGAGTTTGTGATGAAGCCAGTTTGGGTGCATGTTGACGGTGTTCCCGATTCTGTGAGACACTTCTTAGGTCTTTGGGCAGTGGGCTCTCTTATTGGTACTACTATGGATGTTGATTTGTTTGCCCTCAGGAGCCAGGGGATTATTCGTGTTCTTGTCGCCATGCGAGATCCCACAGTTCTACAGAAAGATAAAGGCTGCCTTGAGGTCATAGCATTGTTACAGCTGAATGGCTACAGGTTCTATTTTCGTCGAGAGGCAGAGGGGTATGAGGTAGACCCGCGGTTCCGTCCTTTCTTCTGGAAGGACGAAGGTGGGGATGATGGCTCCAACGGCTTGGAGGAGGAGAGGTTTCATGATGACACAGTGGACGCGGCGCCGGAGATAGCTAATATGGAGGTTGATGGACAGGCGCCTTCTCACGCTGCTGGTGTTTCCGCGGTGCCGGTTGCTCAGGTGGCTTTGACCCCTTTCAACCACTCACCGCGGACTGAGAGAGGGAGGGAGATTGTGGCTCACGCTAGGACGGTGTCACCTCACTTGGTGGCTTCTCCTTCGGCGCCTTCCCGGTCTTCTTCTCCGTCGCGAGTCCGTAACAAGGAAGGAGACCCGCATCAGCTTTTCCTGTGCAAGGCCCCTCACTAGAAATGTCATAATAGATATAAGCAGAGGTATGGCGCTTTGGTCAATTCCTCTTGGCTGCCATTGTCTCAACAGTAATGGTATGTTAGCAATGTGTCAAGGGTCCACCTTCTAATACCCATTGTCTGGTTTTTTCATCTTGAAATGCTAAATAGAAAGTCCATTTTCCACCTCTGATACATCAACCCTGCCTCACGTTACTTCCTTCCGAGCCTGCGGCATTCCGGCCGGCATATCTCGAGATCGAGTTTCAGTTCATGCAAGGTCGTACGCGACCCACTCCTTCGCGCTCCGCTACTCCGACGTCGCAGCAGGTGCCACCGGTTCCGTCTTCTACTTCGACTCAGACGGGATCGGAGCTTCGGCGGGATATGACTCAGCCGTCGGCGCCGCTGATTCTCCCATCGATGACGCGCCAAGAGGCCGACTCGACGGGGTCACAGCGGTCGGCTACGGGACTGGCCACGCCGGACGCTACGTCGCTGCAGCCGGCATTGGGGCTGTCTACGCAGTCGCTACTGTCGGCGTCGCCGGTGTTGCCGCTACAGCAGCAGCAGGGCTCGACCATGGCGTCGTCCTCGACGGACTCGCAGCCGCAGCATGCGAAGCGGGAGTCGGTGGGGCAGCGTCAGTCCTCGTTGACCATGGGGAGGGCCACGTCGTGTACTCCGACGCGGCAGGTGGGCATGCAGCAGCCGCAGCCGGGCTCGCCATGCGCGACGTGGCAGCAGCAGCACACACTGACGATGTCGTCGAGGAAGCTGATGGCCACGCCGGTGCTCCAGCCGGTATCGCCGACGGCGCATGGGCAGCAGCCGGACACGCTTTTCGCTGCGCAGCCGGTCATGTTGCCTTTGATGGCGATGCAGCCGGCCTCGCCGCGTGAGGAGCAGCACCAGCCAGCCACGTCTTCCGCACCACCACAGCAGCCACCTCAGCAGCCGTCTTCGACACCTTCGTCCACGCCTACAGGGGCATCGCCACCGCGGTCAGGACCGTTGCAGGGGGCTACACCGCCTTCTACCCCTGCATCGGTTGACTCGGCGCCCGCTCCGTCGGCGACTGCTCCGCGCTCGAGTTCACCCTCGCCGGTCCCCACCTTGCAGCAGCCTCGTCCCACTAGTATCCCACCTGTTGTTCAGCCGACGGTGCGGAGGAGTGGGAGGTACGCGCTCGCAGAGGATGGGACTGGGGTCACGGATGAGGACGTCATGCGTAGGGCCATGCGTCGAAAGGCGGAGATTAACCTCGACACGGCAGGTACTAAACATCCGTCCAAGTCATTTACTTCCTTTTCGAATTCACGTATTTCTTCTAATTTGAGTAGTCTTGGGGTCTCACTAGGTAATACGTCCGATGAGATCTCGGTTTCGGTTAATGTGTTGAGACAGACAGAACTTGACCGTTTAACGGTTGTTCCGAACGTCTCCACTAGACCTGAATCGTCCGTGATAGTAGATGATGAAGAGGATGACATCCTAGATGGTCAGCTTCTCTCGGCTATCATTGGCAATATTTCAGAAGCTGACTTAGAACACTCGGAGCTTAGTTCAAGATATGATCTAAAAGCTTCAGCACGTGGTTCTCGGTCTTCAGCTGGAAAGAAGTCTCGTAGATATTGTAAGAGTTCTAAATCTAAAATAGTTTCTCAATGAATGGCATGTTTCGGAATAGCAGAGGTCTTGGAGACTTGGCTAAGCATTCTCACATTGCCGACGGTTGTAGAGATTATGATTTAGATTTTATTGCAATATCGTAGAGACGGTAGGCGGAATTTCTCTCGTAGTTTTCTCGACCGTTTATCAGGCGGGATTAACTTTCAATGGTTTTCTCGCCCGCCTCGTGGTAGGTCTGGGGGCATTTTACTTGGCGTCCGCATAGACACCATGACTGTTCTAGCTAGTTCTGATGGTGAGTATCACATTAAGCTCGACATTCAGAATAAAGCTGACGGATTCATGTGGAGTCTGGTTGCTGTGTATGGTGCTGCCCAAGACGCTTTTAAGGCTGACTTTTTACGTGAGTTGGTAAATCTTACTAAAGATAATCCCTATCCGATTCTGATCGGGGGTGATTTTAATTTATTAAGATTCCCTCATGAAAAAAGTAAAGGTCTTTTTGTTGGACATTGGCCTTTCTTGTTTAATGCTGTCATTGATAGCCTTGACTTGAGAGAGGTGTCTATGTCCGGTCGACAGTTTACTTGGGCCAACAGCTTGCCTGAACCCACATACGAAAAGCTAGATCGCGTGTTGATGGATACCGAATGGGAAGATAAATACCCTATGGTGTCAGTCCGTGCACTAGAACGTATTGAAAAATTGTCTGACCATGCTCCTATCCTTCTAACTACTGGTAATCCCCGATCTGTTTGTAAGAAGCCATTCAAATTCGAACTTGGCTGGCTACATCGAGAAGGGTTCCATGAAATGGTTAAGACGGTTTGGGAAAGGCCAGTTGGTGGTAGCACTCCTATCTTGAGATGGAATAATAAGATGCGCGCAATGCGCAGACACCTCTCTGGTTGGGCTGCCCATTTGTCTGGTATTCTTAAGAAAGAGAAGACTCGCTTATCAACTTTGATTGATGAGCTAGAGGCGCTGGCTGAGGTGAGACCGTTGTCTCCGCAGGAGATTGAACTTAAGAATCAATCCAATGCGCAGATAGCGAGTCTTCTTCGCGAAGAGGAACTCAAATGGTATCAACGTTCCAAAGCCCAATTCATATTGGAAGGAGACTCAAATACGCGATATTTCCATGGCATAGCCAATGGGAGACATCGGAAAAAACGTATTCACTCTCTTATTCAAGATGAAGGATTGATTGAAGGCCATGAGCAACTCAAATCTTACATTACAAATTATTATAAAGGCTTGTTTGGTCCTCCGGATGAAAGTTCTTTTTCTCTAAATGAGGACTTAACAGCTGATATACCCCAAGTTTCTATAGAAGAAAATGGCTTACTAACTGCACCTTATTCCGAGGAAGAAGTGCAGAAGGCTATTTTCCAAATGGAATGCAACAAAGCACCGGGTCCTGATGGTTTTCCAGCGGAGTTTTATCAAACTTTCTGGGACACTATTAAAGTGGATCTTCTAGATTTGTTCAGTGCTCTGCATATGAGACAACTAGAATTATTTCGTCTAAATTTTGGTGAAGTAATCTTGTTACCGAAAGTTAATGAGGCGTAAAGGATTCAACAATATAGACCTATTTGCCTTTTAAACGTAAGTTTCAAGATTTTCACGAAAGTGGCCACCATTAGACTTAATACGGTTGCGGATCATGTAGTTCAGCCATCACAAACCGCTTTCATGCAAGGAAGAAATATTCTTGATGGAGTGGCGGTTTTGCATGAGACGGTACATGAGATGCATACTAAGAAATTAAATGGGGTTATTTTGAAATTAGATTTTGAAAAGGCTTATGACAAGGTCAAGTGGTCTTTCCTACAACAGACACTCAGGATGAAAGGTTTTTCTCCTGAATGGTGCGCTTTAATAAATGATTTTGTGTATGGAGGTAGTGTGGCAATTCGGGTTAATGATGACACCGGCCATTATTTCCAAACACGAAAAGGGTTACGCCAAGGGGATCCGTTATCACCTATGTTATTCAACATTGTGGCGGATATGCTGGCTATACTCATAGAGCGGGCCAAGTCCGATGGTCAAATTGAAGGGGTGATTCCACATCTGGTTGATGGTGGTTTATCTATCCTTCAATATGCCGATGATACAATTCTGTTTATGGATCATGATCTCGAAAAAGCTCACAACCTGAAATTAATTTTGGTGGCTTTTGAGCGAGTTATCGGGATTGAAAATCAATTTCCATAAAAGTGAATTGTTCTGTTTCGGTGATGCCCAGGATGATACAGCTCTCTATACGCAGTTGTTTGGTTGTGGGCAAGGCCAATTTCCTATTCGCTATTTGGGTATTCCGATTCATTACCGGAGACTCACGATTGCTGAATGGAAAATAGTAGAAGAAAGATTACAGAAGCGCCTTAGTAGTTGGAAAGGCAAATTGCTCGTCCCCGGGAGGAAGATTGGTACTCATTAATTCGGTATCGACAAATATGGTACTATATATGTTATCATTCTTCCTTTTGCCAAAAGGAATTCGCATAAACTCGATTATTATCGATCCGGATTCTTTGGCAAGGAGATAGCGAGAAAAGAAATATCGACTTGTTAAATGGAGTATAGTTTGTAGTCCCAAAGATCAAGGTGGGCTTGGAGTTCATGACCCGGAGGTCAAGAATTCAGCTCTGTCGGGTAAATGGCTTTTAAGCTCCTTACCGAGGATGGGATTTGGCAAACTATTCTTCGGAGAAAGTATATCGGCTCCAAGACGTTATCTCAAGTGGTTTGGAAACCTGGAGATTCACACTTCTGGGCTGGTCTAATGGCGACAAAAAATGTCTTTTTTCGTCATGGTACTTTCTCAATTAAGAATGGAACACAGATACGGTTCTGGGAAGATGCTTGGTTAGACAATGCACCTCTAAGTGAACAGTATCCTGCATTGTATAATATCGTTCGTCGCAAAGGAGATACCATTGCCACGATAATGGCTACCTCTCCACCGAATGTGACGTTCCGACGAGTTTTGCTAGGACAAAGGCTTGTGGCATGGAATGCTTTAATTCATAGGTTGGGGGATGTTAACTTATCGCTCGAACCGGATGAATTTAGGTGGAATTTACATGTTGATGGCTCTTTCTCGGTAAAATCTTTATACAGTGCTATTCTTCATTCTGACTTACCGGTTGATAATAATAAGAAAATTTGGAAGATGAAGATACCATTAAAAATTAAAAATTTTGGATGGTATCTTCGTCGAGGAGTCATCCTCACCAAAGACAATCTTGTTAAGCGGAATTGGCACGGAAGTACTCGATGTGTTTTTTGTCATCATGATGAAACTATTAAACACCTCTTCTTCCGGTGCCAGGTTGCGAGATCTATTTGGTCCGTCATCCAAGTAGCGTCTACCTTGTATCCTCCGACTAGTGTGGCCAATGTCTTTGGTAATTGGCTTCATGGTATAGATTCAAGGTTCAAGTTGCTTCTTAGGGTGGGGGCGCTAGCAGTTATCTGGGCGCTTTGGCTGAGTAGAAATGACAAGATTTTTAATGACAAAAATTCCTCTTTGTTGCGAGGTTATCTACGGATGTACAGGATTCTTCGTTCGTGGTTACCTCTTCAGCGTATGGAGAACCGAGACCTATTTACGGAGGTCCGTACACGGTTGGAGGCTACGGCGAGGGATACTTTTTCCCTACATGGGTGGCAGCATAGTCTACGGATTGAAGCCCCTCCCACACCTTAGGCGTTATATGATTCATCGTTCCGATATGTATCTCGCCTAGTTTTTTTCGTTTTGGCATCTTTTTTGGACTTGGTTCTCATAAACGGCTGTGTGCATCCTGGTTATGCAGAGGCTGGATGTAATTGCTTTCCCAAAAAGTAATAAAGCATCCTTTATCGAAAAAATCTCCAGGTTAGTTGTACGCCGTACAGTTAATTTTGGTGTGCAATATAACCCGCTTATTCAGATTTGTCAACAGAAAAATTGAAGTCTTCATATTTCTTTTATTGATGTCAATTGATTTACATAGAGAAACTTCAGATATCTTGGTTAGGCCGTGCCATCTTCTGTTCTTCTTTGTTGGTACAAAGAAAAAATTCAATGCTATATTTTCTTTTTTAGTTATTGTATCAAGCAAACAAATACCAATCACAGATTGTATATTTTAATATGCAAGCTGATCGTGTCATCATAAGACGCATACTAAATCCAGCCTCAGTTACATAGTGGGGAGTTTAATTAAGATGCAAGCTGCCATTGGTTAGTTAGTAAGATTCGTTTGCTTGAATACATTAATTTGAAGGGAATTTCTTAGCAATAAATTTCTTCGATCTGATATGGAACATAAACGTTTTGAAAAGGATGTTTCGAAATAGAATGAACTGAAATAGGAGAACACTGACCCGAAACAACTCATTTGTTTCCTTTAACTTTTATTTATTCTTGACCGGGAAAATCAGATTGCCTGAGAAGTTGAGGGTCAGTTTTAATAAATGAGAGCGACTACATAATAAGAAATGAAATACATGATAGTGCTACGAAAATCATGCTAGCTCTTCAAGTTGACATATAAAGTTAAATTTAAGCTCGAGTTGGACTTTACCGTCACTCATGCTTCGCTGGAGGAGATAATGGGGAAAAGAAGATGATTTCAGGATATATTTATATCGATCGGTTATTTTGTGACAAACTTATGTCGCGCTAACTTTTTTCCGGTAATTATTTGTTGCTCACGGTGCAATGCACGGGCACTTTTACTAGTACTAGTAGAAGGTGAGGATGAGCCCAAAACTGAGAGGAGTCTGATGCCTTGAGCGGCGAGCCTGCCGGCCGCCGCCACCGTTGGAGAAGGCTCACTTTACGGCTTGCAACGACGCACATACCGCGTTCAACGCGGCGCGGTTACAAGATGCCAATACGCGAGCGACGGCACGTCGCGGTCGCGGTCTAGTCACTTGCCTTGGACGGATCTCCTCTCATCATTCATCAACGGATCAACCGTCCGGCTTCGTCGACCAGGTCGGAATCGCCCCGAGGGCATCTCCGGCGGCGCGACGCAAACGGACGCTGAGCGACCGTTTGCGTCCGGCACCCTCTCCAGCGGCGCGACGCAAAGTGATCGGGCTGTCCGCGGAGACGCAAACCTGGCCCAAATATGCGTCAGCTTTGCGTCTCTGCGAACGCTACGCGGACGCGCAAAGTGTCCGCTCGCGTCTCCACCGGGCCCGCCTGGCAGCGAGTCTGCACCGAGGGCACCGTTTCGGTGGTCAGCGCTTCCGCGTCTGCGCCGCAGCCTTCGCCATCAATGGCGCGGCTGCCTGTTCTGCGCGCGCACTGGCGGGGGCGGCTGGGCTTCTGCGCCGCCTTCAATGGCATCGTATCCCGCGCGCGGCCGCCCTTAAAAGTCCACTGGCCGCGTCGCTCCTTCGCCCACACCACACCTCCACTCGCACCAAGCATCGCCATGGGGAAGAAAAACGACTTCGAGGCCTCCGGCAGCGGTACCAAGAAGATCCCGCTCCCCGTCACGGTGGGGAGGCTCATGCACGGCAAATGGATGCCGTGCGACGACGCCTGGTCCGCCGTGCGACCGCTCGGCGGCTAGCGGCTCGGCCCGCCACGGCCCGCAGCCCCGGGCGCCTCCACCGCCGCCACGGCCCGCAGCCTCGGGCGCCTCCACCGCCGCCACGGCCGCAGCCTCCTCAACCTCGAGCACCGGCGGTGCGCCCGGCGTACGCTCCCCCGGATGGCTACTGGCCGTGGGTCATACCGGAGCTCATCGTGCTCGACAGCGACGAGGAGCAGCACAGCGACGATGAGCAGCAGTAGGCGTTTAGTTTTTTTTTATGTTTTAAGTATGTAAATTATGTTTCATGTTTAAAAAAAAAAGATTCGTCCTAAAAAAATGCGTCGTGCCCTGGAGCCACCAGACGCAAACGAACGCGCGGTCGATTTCGACCAAAAAGACCGACGCAAACGGACGCGCGCGGACGCTAAAAGCTGGAGATGCCCTGACGGAGACACGAGCCGGAAGAGACACGCAGGGGCGCCGGAGCGGAGCAGTCGACACATCCGGCGTGTGTGTCGGCGCGAGGTTGCACGTCTTGCCCCCGTTGGTTTGGCCCCATGATACCGGTGCCAATTGCCAAAGATCGGATGCGCAGTTCCTGCAGTGCAGGCCGTGTGGAACTGCAGTGCAGGCCGTGTGCTACAAACTCATTTACTGCAGTCTACTTTACTGCCAAGTCGTCCCTCTTAGACGTGCGTGTTCATTACCAGGTCCATGTGATCCCACGACTTTTCTTTATAGTTCAAACAATATTTACGTATTGTTCCATAATATCTAGGCACTAACACTCCGCGAGTTTTTTTTTTTTTTTGAGAAACACAGTACAAACGCAGGCGCTCACATACACGCGCATACACTCACCTCTATGAACGCACACACGCACACCCTACCCCTATGAGCACCTCCGGAAGACCGAGCCGGCGGATTGGATCTTGAAATTGACGAAGTCACCACAGGCGCCTCACTGTCGACGGGAACGTCGCCTCCCACTGAAAGAATATTCCGTCTTTATGAGACACAAAGATGTCAAACCTGGGGTTTGAACTCTGGTGGGCTGGGGGTACAACCACCCTCCTAACCACCCAACCTCAGGTTGGTTCTCCACTCCGCGAGTTTTTGTTCCATAATATCTAGGCACTAACACCCTGTAGGTTTTTGTGGCTAGCTTCACCACTGAGTTCACCCACTACAATGTTTCAGTGGCAGAGCCAAGGTGGAAACGTGGGGCGGGCTCCACCATAAGATTTGCCCAGGCCCATATATCGTCTATAGGAAATAAGAAAGAAGAAAAACCGCAATCCACCCGTTTTTTCCAGAAATTGTTCTTCCGGGCTCGACCCAGCTTCTCATGTACAGGATGTACCCGAGCCGCCAGCCTCTCCCGCATCTAATACTAATAGCGCCGTGGTCGGGTCTAACGTTTTGCCCGGCAAATCTTTAGAATCTGTTGCTCCGACAAAAAGAGATTTAAACCAACCGGCAGAAGATGAGGATGAGGATGAGGATGAGGTACTATCTAAACCCGTAGAAGAGGAAGAAGCCAAGTAAGGTATGCCCCACCATAGCAAAATGGGATAGATTCGCCACTGCAATGGTTCTAGATGTGATTGTAAAGTGTCACCCAGACTTTAAGCAAGGAGACTCAAGTAGCCAACAATTTGCACCCTTCGGCAGGAGGAGGTAAGCAACAGAGTAACCTGGATGAGGAAGATGGAAAGAAGGGAGAGCTTAGAAACATCGGGATAGCAACAATGAAAATAAAAATGGCCTCAGCATTGATCAGACAGATTGTGAGCACCCCCTTCACGTTCTGGTGTAGTAAAATGCCTTGTTGCCACCAATGATGAACTTGGTGGGCACATGCCAATGGCGTTGCGAGAGGGAGAGAGCTCATTGGTAAGTTCGATGTTCCAAGGTGCCGCCCTCGATACAGTGGATGAAATAGGTAGGAGGGATGGGAGGCGACATGGCAATGCAAATATACAAGCGAGGGGAGGACAAGGCATTGCATAAAGCCATAGGCGCGTCGAATCTAATTCCACCTTTTGCATATTGATACTTCTCAGCAGGACTCTCATAAAAAAAGGACATAAGACTAAAACTATACAAACCTAGAGTAACTTTTAAAGTTTTGAACAATCGCGGTCGTCCTCCTGTCCTCAATATGAAGATACTTTAATGTATTGGCAGTTGGCACACACACCTTCCAAGGGGGATTGTCAAACCATTGCTTCCTTGTTGTACTGTTGGGGAAGAAGACCACACCACAAACGAACAAACGAGAGAAACACCGACCAAGATAAGTTGAAGACATCCATCACTAAGAACCAACTCTCCCGTTGGTGCGGCCTGGCGAGCACCAGGCGGTGGTCGGTGGGCTAGCTGAAGAAGCAGGAAGCGACGGCCATAGCGAGTAGCAGTAGGTGGTAGTAGGGGCGAGCAAGTAGCATCAAAAGCAGCAAGCGGCGGGCATATCAAGCTGCAGGAGGAGGCGGCTGGTGCGAGTAGCAACATTAGATGATGGACGGCGCGAGCAACAACACGGTGGTAAAATTATGAATCGATTGGTAATGTATGAATCTTAAGTATGCCATGATTAGTAACTAGAGCAAACAACCGGACACCATTCCATTCCATATTTAGGTCGAACTGAACATAGGAACATAATGAATCCATTCCCCTAAAATGGAACCATTACATTACATTCCACTTCGTTCTTCAACCAAACACACCCTAAGTGATTCACTGAAATGCTAGTGATCAACTATTTTTGTAACTCGGTTTTTTTTAAAAAAAAAAACTACTTTTGTAACTCCACATATCTCTGAATAGCTAGATTTGGATCCAGCATACAAAGAGGACACATGAGTGAGTGTGGCCTTTTGGAGGCTGAGCTACATGTAGCTCTCTTTATTTTCAAATACTCAAAGTTCATATTTCAAAATTTCAAGAAAAAATCTGAAAGAAAATCCTAGAGGCGGCCAATGATGTATGCTACAAGTGGTGCAAAATCTCAATGAAAACTGATTTGTATTAGGCTACATGAAATTGATAAAAATCTGGCAAAATTAGTAGTCTTGCAATGTGTACTATTCACTATAAAATTTGTCAAAATTTGTTATTTCTGTGTAGCCAAGAATATAAAGTAGATTGTATTGAGATTTTACACCATTGTAGTATACATCATTAGCTACCTCTAGGGTTTTATTTTAATTTTTTAAAACTTTAAAATACGAATTTTAAGTGTTTAACAATAAAGAGCTAAATGTAGCTCGGTTTCCGTTTGAAGTTTTTCACACATGAGTATGTTTTAGAGGTTTTCCCTACGGTAGGGTGCATACGCACGTTTAATTTAACAAGAAAGTAGTATCAAAATTGTGTTGTATGACATCCTCACTGAATCTGATTAGAGCCCAAAAGATAAATCTAGTTTCATGGTAGCAGTATTTCTTATCCAGTTGATCGAGATAGGTCACATGGAGCGCAAGCTACGGAAATGGAAGATTGGGAGGTAGGATACAGAAATCTTCCACATATATACGGTTTCTTCATCAGATATAGGTAGGGGAAAACCCCCAAATTGGTGAGTCCAAAGGTGTCTACCTCACAACCATGTGTTTTCTAACTGGCTCAAATTTCTCATTTGGTATGTAGATAGAGATGGGGGCGATACAAAGACTTGGGTGAATATACGGAAGTGTATTTTCTTTTGCAGGAACCATCTGCGTCATTGTCTCAAGCAATTTGTTTGCGGTCATTTTCTCGGCGCAATCATGCACCAAAGCTGCTTTCATGGAGAAATAAGCGACCGTTATTTGGGGATTTTAGACAACACGTGGTGTTTCCGTCCGCAATTAATTTGTGATATGGTAGCCATTAGCCCAGCAACATGAGTATAAATCTTGGGGATTCTACTACTACGGAAAATATATGTTTTCTGTCGAATGGAGCGATGGTGTGTGTGGACCTGTGAAAGGATCGGATCATGTCGGCCAGAGGGCATAAAATATGCAGTCAAATGCACAAGAAGGCTCGATCGGGCGTGGAGATTTGATGCTCCGATCGCTGCCGCCGTGTCATCGTGCGTCCGTCAGTACAGCACGTCCCCTCCTATCTGACTTGGCCGCCGTCGTCGCCGGCAAGGCCAGCGCCACCATTGGTCCTTGTTTTGCGTCAAAATCTGCAACTTCTCAATTTTCTATCTCGCCCCTGATCGAAAAGGACGGTGGGGGTGGATAACATAATCCACAACTGGACGCACGACGCGTCGCTGAACCGCACGAACCTCCGGCCGTTTCCCCGCGTGATCGATCGGTCGACACGCCAAAGCCGAACCTCCGGCCGCAATCTCACGTCGATGGAACGCGTGGATGGTTGCGGCGCGGGCACCGGACGAGACGGGACGTCGCCGTCGCGCGCGACCGGCGGACTCCGATCGCGACGGCGTCTCCATCGCCTGACCTTGATGGGTTCCGCCGCCGTCGTCCCCCGAGGCCCTGGGACGGAACACGGAAATCGACACGGTTTTCTCATTCCTGCCGTGACGGAGACATGGACGGACGGGCGGGCGGCACAGCTACCAAGAGCCGTCGACGCCGAGCATCGTATCGGGGTGGTGCCGATTGAGTGGCCGGTTTCTGCGCGCACGTCGCGTCACGGCGTCGGCGCGATGGGCGTGGATCCTCTACAGTTCTTCAATTACTGTACCGGTACAGTAATCGTGATATCTAACGTCCATTTAAATCTGACGTCCATCAATTGGTGTCCAGTACCTCCACGCCTCCTTAAACATAGGGAATTTGTTCCTAATTATTTCCATCACAAAACGCTGCCGGTTATGGTTAGTACTGAGCCCCGTTAGATCTAAATAAACGTCAAATCTCTGTACTACTGTACCCGGTACAGTAGTTGAAGAACTGTAGAGGATCCACGCCCCGGCGCGATATGAGACGGCTTCCTTGTTTTGTGCGTGGTTGGGTGCCAAGGATCGAATTCGCACCTCGTGCAGGCATCATCTCTCATTGTCTGTTTGGGCTGAGGCAGATCCAACGGCCAAACGCATAATTTTTTTATAATACTTTATAAATTACAAAATTAATACACATTGGTTTAAAAAACTTAAATATAAATAATATAATCCCTAGCTAACCATGGTTTGCGTTGTTGCTGACTTTAGGGGTACGTTTGGTTTTGTGCCAAAGCTGGCCTGACCAAAATATTGGCAAGCACATAGCCCACGGCGGCTGTTTGGTTGGCTTCCGATTTTTTGGTTAGCCCACTCCGGATCGTGCACTGTAGTGTACATTTTAGCCAAATCTCGGGCGTTTCTTGGGCGGGCGATTCCTCCGCCAAAAAATTGGTCGTGCCAACGAATTGGCTGGGCGCGATGGGGCATGAACCAAACGTAGCCTAGATCTTGGAAATCAGTTTGAGACATTCGTCATCATAGTGATTTTTGGTATCTCGGTTCGCTGTCAGGGCGTCACCTCATTGCTTCTAGTTGTTTGTTGTGCCGCGTTGTGACCTTGTTGGTGTTCTAGGCTTGTGTCTCTAGTACAGTCTATAGTCTACGACCAACACAGTACCTTCATTGAGCATTTATTCAATTTTGCATAATTGTTTTGACAATTGTTGTTTTCTACCATACAAGTCTTTCGATAACTCTTCATATTTCTCTTCGTGCATTGTGTTGACACTGGTAATCACTTCGTACAATTTTGGGAGACATCGAACTTTGCTGGTAGCCATATCGCCTTCCTCATATTTGGTAAGGATTTGTAAGAGCTTTGTATTTGCTTGACGGATTGCGCGTGAATCCACCATATTTCCGTAGTTCGTAGGCATATATACATTTGTACTTGTTGAGTATTAATCATGACGAAGGAAGTTGTTGACCAAGATAAGATGACGAGTGCAGACTTGCATGCTCACTTCACCCATCTTTTGGTAGGCGTGCGCACGATGTGAACTTCGGACTAGGTGAAGTTGATTCCAAGCTCACTGATGCGATGGAGAAGATCGACGGTCTCGAGGAAGCCTTCAACACCAAACTCGACGCTAAGTTTCAGGAGGTCCTGGCTAGGTTACATGCATCGCCACCCGCACCTCAACCCCGTGTCCACGTGGGACGAGCATGCCGAGTTCCACGACAGGACCAACGTGCTGATGGTACCACTTCTACTACTAGGGTTGCGACTGATGTGGCCAGTAATGACGGATACCCGGATTATGAAGAACATGACGAGAATGGAGACGAGAACGTGCTCGACGACAAGGAGGTTGAGCAACCTCCACCTGGCCGTCCATGACAATACAACCGCAACGCTTGTCCATCACATCGGTCGGTACATGATGATGATTATGTTGCAAAACCTAAATTGAGCATTCCACCGTTTGAGGGTAGATATAATCATGATGCATACCTTACTTGGGAAATGGAAGTAGAATAACGTTTTGCATGTTTAAGATATCACAAAAATATGTGTGTTAGTGCTGCTACTTGTGAGTTTACAAATTATCATGCTAATATTCCTAATACTTGGAATGCTTCGAAAACTGCTACGCGTACTCATTTTGTTCCTCCATATTACCAACGTGATTTACTCAAGGAATTAACTCGTTTAGTACAAGGTAAAATTTTGTCGAGAAATATTATCAAGGATTGCAAACGGCGATGATTCGTTGTGGTATTGAAGAGAATAATGAAGCTATGCTTGCATGTTTCTTCGTGGGGTTGAATTAGGAGATTTAGCATATCTTAGACTATAAGGAGTACACTACTATTACTTGTTTTTTTCATCTAGCTTGCAAAGCTGGACGTGAAGTGCACGATCGTGAACCACCATGGAGATGAACTAATATTTCTGTAGGTCGTGCATCTTCATGGTCTTCGCGAAAATCCGCTCCATCAATTCGTGGGGCTCCACCAGCACCTACCACCTCGAAGTACAACACACCTACATCAAGAACACCACCTGCTGCTACTCCACCACCATCCACTGTCCCTGTGCGGATCGGAGTTCATCTTCTATGACCTCCACAGGGAAGACACACGACGTTCAATGCCCCAAATGATGGGGACTTGGTCACCTAGAGAAAGAATGCACAACCCAGCGTGTGATGATGGTGCGTGAAGACGGAGAATATGACTCCGCACGTGACTTTGATGATGATACATTGGCCTTTATTGCTTCACGTGATGGAGCCAGTTCTGATTCTGAAGAAGAGATGGAGGTAATGGGATCTGAAATGGCCGATCGGTGTAAAAGTTCAGTTACATAATGTATGTTGAGTGTGTGATACGTCTCAAACGTATCTATAATTTTTTATGCTTCATGCTTGTTTTACACCAATTCATATGTGTTTTGTTTACACTTTGTTGCACTTTTACATGATTTACGGCACTAACCTATTAGCAAGATGCCACAGTGCCAGTTCCTTCTTTTCTGTTATTTTTGTATTTCAGAAAAGTTGTACATGAAATATTCTCGAAATTGGACAAAACAAAAGCCGAAGTCAATATTTTACCGAAACGAAGACGAAGTCCGAAGGGGGGACGAAGAGACGCACCAGGGGTGCCCAGACCACCCCTAGGCGCGGCCTGGGCCTGGCCCGCACCTAGGGTAGGTGTGGGGCCACCAGGCGCCCCACCGACCTGAATCCTCCGCCTATTTATACATCTTCTCGGGAAAACCCTAGATACCCGAGCCTCCATCCACAAAAAGTTCCGTCGCGGCCGCCATCGCCGAACCCATCTCGGGGGGTTCTGAAGCTCTTCCCGGCACCCAGCCGGAGGGGGAAATCATCGCTGGAGGCATCTACATCGCCATGCCCGCCTCCAAAGTGGATTTATAACTTCTATGGTTGTAGATGTGATGTTGCTACTAGGGAGAAAACAACAATATTTTATCTGAGGGTAACTCTATTGTTTACTTTACACACATTGCTTAATGCGATAGTCTGTTGCTTGCAACTTTATACTGGAAGGGGTGCGGATGCTAACCTGAAGGTGGATTATTAGTCATATGCGCAGTTGGATTAGAGTCTATGTATTATGTTGTAATGCCCAATACCAGATATCATAGTAATCATCTTGTCATGTATGATCGATATTCTGTCAATTGCCTAGCTGTAATTTGTTCACCCAACATGCTATTTCTTTATGGAGAGATACCTCTAGTGAACTGTGGACCCCCGGTCCTATTTCCTTTACTGATAAATTCAACTGCAATCCTGTTCTGTTTACTTTCTGCAAACATCTTCTTCCATTCGATACGTCTAATCATTTGTGTTCAGCAAACCGGTGAGATTGACAACCTCACTGTAAGTTGGGGCAAAGTACTTTGGTTGTGTTGTGTGTAGGTTCCACATTGTTGTTGACGCCGGTAGTGCACCCTGCCGCTAGTCAGCCAGCAACACCTTCAGAAGTCACGCATTTCTCCTACTGGTCGATTAAACTTTGGTTTCGTACTGAGGGAAAACTTGCTGTTGTGCTCATCACACCTTCCTCTTAGGGTTCCCCAACAGCGTGTCCGCATATGCCGAGTACACGCTATCAAGCTTGTTTTGTGGCGCCGTTGCCGGGGACTGATCAACACTTCATCAAGCCCGTCAACCGCCATCAAAATTGTTTTCTGGCGCTGTTGCCGGGGAGAAATAGGATTTCTGCAAGGGGAGTTTCTCATCTCAAATCTCTTTACTTTGTTATAGTTTGCTTAGTTTACTTTACTTTGTTTTGTTTACTTTCATTATATCAAAAACACACAAAAAATTAGTTTGCTTTTATAGTTGTTTTTAGATCTAAAACACAAAAAATTAGTTACTATTACAGCTGTTATTACTGTTACTTAATTTTAATTTTGCTAAAATGAGTATTCCTGAAGTTGAGGTTCGTTCTTTTAAGAAACAAGGGGGAGAAAGTTTGAAAGATGTTTGGTATAGAATAAGTAATGCTCATCTTAGATGTACTAAAAAATATTCTACCATGATCCTCCTTAGAAATTTTTATGTGGGTTTATCTAGCTGGAATAGATATGTTTTGGATACTCTCACGGTGGTAATTTTCCGGGTTCTCCCGCTTTGGAAGCCTGCAATTTAATTGAAAATTTGGTAGGAATCCCACCTACTAATGTTGTTAAAACAGAGAACACTTTGGAGGATGCTATATAAAGACTAAGCTCTCTAGAGAAAAATTTGCCAAATTGCCTTGGTAATGCTAGCCAAATTAATGAATCCATAGAAAGTATCAATAAAAGAGTCACTATTTTAGAAGCTAGCAATACCCATGATAATATGAACCTTAGGACTGGTAAGCTAGAGGAAGCTATGGAAACCTTAAGTTCAACTTTTTCTTCTCTTTGGTTTAAGAAGGAGAAAGCCTTTGTGGGAAAAGAGCAAAAATTTATGTACCAAAGGTATCTAAACCAAAACCCCATATTATGTTTAAAATTGATAAAACTTTTAGTACAACTAAGAGTGGCTTACATGTTGAATCATCTCCAGGGGTAGCTAAAGTGCCTATTTTGACAAATTGTGTATTAGAGGAAGTGATTGATGGAAAAAAAATAGCGCGCTATTTCGGTTCTAATAGCTGATGTCTACGGGTGCTTCTATTCTTGTAGACAGTGTTGGGCCTCCAAGAGCAGAGGTTTGTAGAACAGCAGCAAGTTTCCCTTAAGTGGATCACCCAAGGTTTATCGAACTCAGGGAGGAAGAGGTCAAAGATATCCCTCTCAAGCAACCCTGCAATCACGATACAAGAAGTCTCTTGTGTCCCCAACACACTGATGCGTGCAGGTGACACACGTCCGTTGGGAACCCCAAGAGGAAGGTGTGATGCAGACAGTAGCAAGTTTTCCCTCAGAAAGAAACCAAGGTTTATCGAACCAGGAGGAGCCAAGAAGCACGTGGAAGGTTGATGGTGGCGGAATGTAATGCGGCGCAACACCAGGGATTCCGGCGCCAACGTGGAACCTGCACAACACAACCAAAGTACTTTGCCCCAACGAAACAGTGAGGTTGTCAATCTCACCGGCTTGCTGTAACAAAGGATTAACCGTATTGTGTGGAAGATGATTGTTTGCGAGAGAACAAGTAAACAACAATTGCGATAGATTGTATGCGATGTAAAGAATAGGACCGGGGTCCACAGTTCACTAGAGGTGTCTCTCCCATAAGATAAAAGCATGTTGGGTGAACAAATTACTGTCGGGCAATTGACAAATAGAGAGGGCATAACAATGCACATACATGATATGATAAATATAGTGAGATTTAATTGGGCATTACGACAAAGTACATAGATCGCTATCCAGCATGCATCTATGCCTAAAAAGTCCACCTTCAGGTTATCATCCGAACCCCTTCCAATATTAAGTTGCAAAACAACAGACAATTGCATTAAGTATGGTGCGTAATGTAATCAATAACTACATCCTTAGACATAGCATCAATGTTTTATCCCTAGTGGCAACAACACATCCACAACCTTAGAACTTTCTCATCACTCGTCCTGCATTTAATGGAGGCATGAACCCAGTATCGAGCATAAATACTCCCTCTTGGAGTTAAGAGCAAAAACTTGGCCGAGCCTCTACTAATAACGGAGAGCATGCAAGATCATAAACAACACATAGGTAATAACTTGATAATTAACATAACATAGTATTCTCTATCCATCGGATCCCGACAAACACAACATATAGTATTACGGATAGATGATCTTGATCATGTTAGGCAGCTCACAAGATCCAACAATGAAGCACAATGAGGAGAAGACAACCATCTAGCTACTCGCTATGGACCCATAGTCCAGGGGTGAACTACTCACTCATCACTCCGGAGGCGATCATGGCGATGAAGAGTCCTCCGGGAGATGAATCCCCTCTCCGGCAGGGTGCCGGAGGAGATCTCCAGAATCCCCCGAGATGGGATTGGCGGCGGCGGCGTCTCAGTAAGGTTTTCCGTATCGTGGCTCTCGGTATTGGGGGTTTCGCGACGAAGGCTTTAAGTAGGCGGAAGGGCAGGTAAAGAGGCGGCACGAGGGGCCCACACCACAGGCCGGCGCGGCCAGGGCCTGGGCCGCGCCGCCCTGGTGTGTCGCCACCTCGTGGCCCCACTTCGACTCTCCCTCGGTCTTCCGGAAGCTTCGTGGCAAAATAGGACCCCGGGCGTTGATTTCGTCCAATTCCGAGAATATTTCTTTACTAGGATTTCGAAACCAAAAACAGCAGAAAACAAGCAATCGGCTCTTCGGCATCTCGTTAATAGGTTAGTGCCGGAAAATGCATAAATACGACATATAATGTGTATAAAACATGTAGATATCATCAATAATGTAGCATGGAACATAAGAAATTATCGATACGTCGGAGACGTATCAGCATCCCCAAGCTTAGTTCCGCTCGTCCCGAGCGGGTAAACGATAACAAAGATAATTTCTGGAGTGACATGCCATCATAACCTTGATCATACTATTGTAAGCATATGTAATGAATGCGAGCGATCAAAACAATGGTAATGACATGAGTAAACAAATGAATCATAAAGCAAAGACTTTTCATGAATAGTACTTAAAGACAAGCATCAATAAGTCTTGCATAAGAGTTAACTCATAAAGCAATAAATCAAAGTAAAGGTATTGAAGCAACACAAAGGAAGATTAAGTTTCAGCGGTTGCTTTCAACTTGTAACATGTATATCTCATGGATAATTGTCAACATAGAGTAATATAACAAGTGCAATATGCAAGTATGTAGGAATCAATGCACAGTTCACACAAGTGTTTGCTTCTTGAGGTGGAGAGAAATAGGTGAACTGACTCAACATAAAAGTAAAAAGAATGGTCCTTCAAAGAGGAAAGCATCGATTGCTATATTTGTGCTAGAGCTTTTATTTTGAAAACAGGAAACAATTTTGTCAACGGTAGTAATAAAGCATATGAGTTATGTAAATTATATCTTACAAGTTGCAAGCCTCATGCATAGTATACTAATAGTGCCCGCACCTTGTCCTAATTAGCTTGGACTACCGGATCATCGCAATACACATGTTTTAACCAAGTGTCACAATGGGGTACCTCCATGCCGCCTGTACAAAGGTCTAAGGAGAAAGCTCGCATTTTTGATTTCTCTCTTTTGATTATTCTCAACTTAGACATCCATACCGGGACAACATGGACAACAGATAATGGTCTCCTCTTTAATGCATAAGCATGTGGCAACAATTAGTGTTCTCATATGAGATTGAGGATATATGTCCAAAACTGAAACTTCCACCATGATTCATGGCTTTAGTTAGCGGCCCAATGTTCTTCTCTAACAATATGTATGCTCCAACCATTAAGGTGGTAGATCTCTCTTACTTCGGACAAGACGGACATGCATAGCAACTCACATGATATTCAACAAAGAATAGTTGATGGCGTCCCCAGAAACATGGTTATCGCACAACAAGCAACTTAATAAGAGATAAAGTGCATAAGTACATATTCAATACTACAATAGTTTTTAGGCTACTTTGTCCCATGAGCTATATATTGTAAAGGCGAATGATGGAATTTTAAAGGTAGCACTCAAGCAATTTACTTTGGAATGGCGGAGAAATACCATATAGTAGGTAGGTATGGTGGACACAAATGGCATAGTGGTTGGCTCAAGGATTTTGGATGCATGACAAGTATTCCCTCTCGATACAAGGTTTAGGCTAGCAAGGTTATTTTGAAACAAACACAAGGATGAACGGTGCAGCAAAACTCACATAAAAGACATATTGTAAACATTATAAGACTCTACACCCTCTTCCTTGTTGTTCAAAACTCAATACTAGATATTATCTAGACTTTAGAGAGACCAAATATGCAAACCCAGTTAGCAAGCTCTAGGTGTTTCTTCATTAATGGGTGCAAAGTATATGATGCAAGAGCTTAAACATGAGCACAACAATTGCCAAGTATCAAATTATTCAAGACATTTAGAATTACTACATGTAGCATTTCCCGATTCCAACCATATAACAATTTAACGAAGAAGATTCAACCTTCGCCATGAATACTATGAGTAAAGCCTAAGGACATATTTGTCCATATGCAACAGCGGAGCGTGTCTCTCTCCCATACAGTGAATGCTAGGATCCATTTTATTCAAACAAAACAAAAACAAAAACAAACCGACGCTCCAAGCAAAGCAAATAAGATGTGATGGAATAAAAATATAGTTTCAGGGGAGGAACTCCGATAATGTTGTCGATGAAGAAGGGGATGCCTTGGGCATCCCCAAGCTTAGACGCTTGAGTCTTCTTAGAATATGCAGGGGTGAACCACCGGGCATCCCCAAGCTTAGAGCTTTCACTCTCCTTGATCATATTGTATCATACTCCTCTCTTGATCCTTGAAAACTTCCTCCACACCAAACTCGAAACAACTCATTAGAGGGTTAGTGGACAATAAAAATTAACATATTCAGAGGTGACACAATCATTCTTAACACTTCCGGACATTGCATAAAGCTACTCGGATATTAATGGATCAAAGAAATTCATCCAACATAGCAAAAGAGGCAATGCGAAATAAAAGGCAGAATCTGTCAAAACAGAACAGTCCGTAAAGATGGATTTTATTGAGGCACCAGACTTGATCAAATGAAAATGCCCAAATTGAATGAAAATTGCGTACATATCTGAGGATCACGCACGTAAATTGGCTTAATTTTCTGAGCTACCTACAGGGAGGCAGGTCGAAATTCGTGATGAAGCAAAGAAATCAGAATCGCGCAGACAATCCAAATCTAGTATGAACTTTACTATCAAAGACTTTACTTGGCACAACAAAACACAAAACTAAGATAAGGAGAGGTTGCTACAGTAGTAAACAACTTCCAAGACTCAAATATAAAACAAAAATACTGTAGTAAAAACATGGGTTGTCTCCCATAAGCGCTTTTCGTTAACGCCTTTCAGCCTAGGCGCGTAAAGTGTATATCAAGTATTATCGAGAGATGATGAATCTTCAGCGGGGTTTGGAGTTTTCTCAACCATGCATAGTATATTGGATACATAAGTTTCAGCGGCTCCCTTTTCATTAGTCTTGGGCTTGCTACTCTCATCAAACAAATTTTCGAGAACAAGCCAAGCATAGTTATTTTCTAGCGCTTCATTCATCGCTAGGAGCTTACATGGTATTGGTGCTTTGATCTCCCCACCATCATTAATATTATTAGTGTACCTTACTCTCTCCATGTCCATCTTTTCAAGGATACTAACAAAATTGGTATAAGAACCAAGCATCTTATATTTAGTAAAGACCTTTCTAGCCTCTCTTGCTATGCCACCAAATTCTCTAAGAAGGTTTCTAAAACAAAATATTTCTTTTCCCCTTCTTCCATACCACCGAGTGTAAGAAACATGTGTTGGATTATAGGATTGAGATTAAGAAATTTAGTTTCCAACATGCGAACTAAAGCAGCAGCAGAAGTAGGAGCAAGTTCTACCAAGTGTCTATCTTCAAAATCTTCAACGATACTAACATGATTGAAAAATTCTTCTATATTATTTCTCCCAACTATGGACCCACGTCCTACCGGTATGTCTTTTGTGGTAAAATTAAAAGGAAACATGATGAATCAAGTAAATTAAATGCAAGTAACTAATTTTTTTGTGTTTTTGATATAGAGTGCAAGACAGTAAATAAAGTAAAGCTAGCAACTAATTTTTTTTGTGTGTTTTGATATAATGCAGCAAACAAAGTAGTAAATAAAATAAAGCAAGACAAAAACAAAGTAAAGAGATTGGGAAGTGGAGACTCCCCTTGCAGCGTGTCTTGATCTCCCCGGCAACGGCGCCGTAAAACAGCTCTTGATGCGTGCGGCTGACACACGTCCGTTGGGAACCCCAAGAGGAAGGTGTGATGCGGACGATAGCAAGTTTTCCCTCGTAAAGAAACCAAGGTTTATCGAACCAGGAGGATCCAAGAAGCACGTTGAAGGTTGATGGTGGCGGAATGTAATGCGGCGCAACACCAGGGATTCCGACGCCAACGTGGAACCTGCACAACACAACCAAAGTACTTTGCCCCAACGAAACAGTGAGGTTGTCAATCTCACCGGCTTGTTGTAACAAAGGATTAACCGTATTGTGTGGAAGATGATTGTTTGCAGAGAACAGTAAACAACAATTGCAGTAGATTGTATGCGATGTAAAGAATAGGACCGGGGTCCACAGTTCACTAGAGGTGTCTCTCCCATAAGATAAAAGCATGTTGGGTGAACAAATTACAGTCGGGCAATTGACAAATAGAGAGGGCATAACAATGCACATACATGATATGATAAATATAGTGAGATTTAATTGGGCATTACGACAAAGTACATAGACCGCTATCCAGACATGCATCTATGCCTAAAAAGTCCACCTTCAGAGTTATCATCCGAACCCCTTCCGGTATTAAGTTGCAAAACAACGAGACAATTGCATTAAGTATGGTGCGTAATGTAATCAATAACTACATCCTTAGACATAGCATCAACGTTTTATCCCTAGTGGCAACAAGACATCCACAACCTTAGAACTTTCTCGTCACTATCCCAGATTTAATGGAGGCATGAACCCACTATCGAGCATAAATACTCCCTCTTGGAGTTAAGAGCAAAAACTTGGCAGAGCCTCTACTAATAACAGAGAGCATGCAAGATCATAAACAACACATAGGTAATAACTTGATAATTAACATAACATAGTATTCTCTATCCATCGGATCCCGACAAACACAACATATAGTATTACAGATAGATGATCTTGATCATGTTAGGCAGCTCACAAGATCCAACAATGAAGCACAATGAGGAGAAGACAACCATCTAGCTACCGCTATGGACCCATAGTCCAGGGGTGAACTACTCACTCATCACTCCGGAGGCGATCATGGCGATGAAGAGTCCTCCGGGAGATGAATCCCCTCTCCGGCAGGGGTGCCGGAGGTGATCTCCAGAATCCCCCGAGATGGGATTGGCGGCGGCGGCGTCTCAGTAAGGTTTTCCGTATCGTGGCTCTCGGTACAGAGGGTTTCGCGACGAAGGCTTTAAGTAGGCGGAAGGGCAGGTAAAGAGGCGGCACGAGGGGCCCACACCACAGGCCGGCGCGGCCAGGGCCTGGGCCGCGCCGCCCTGGTGTGTCGCCACCTCGTGGCCCCACTTCGACTCTCCTCGGTCTTCCGGAAGCTTCGTGGCAAAATAGGACCCCGGGCGTTGATTTCGTCCAATTCCGAGAATATTTCTTTACTAGGATTTCGAAACCAAAAACAGCAGAAAACACAGAATCGGCTCTTCGGCATCTCGTTAATAGGTTAGTGCCAGAAAATGCATAAATACGACATATAATGTGTATAAAACATGTAGATATCATCAATAATGTAGCATGGAACATAAGAAATTATCGATACGTCGGAGACGTATCACACACCTAATACACTTGTCAGATGTATAGGTGCACTAGTTCGGCGAAGAGATAGTGAAATACAAGTGGTATGAATGAATATGAGCAGTAGTAACGGCGCCAGAAAAGTGCTTGTCAGCGTGCGGTTGATGGTAGTAATATTGCAGGAAGTAAAGATGCGATAAAACAAGAAACAAGCGATGATTGCGTATTTGGAAACAAGGCCTAGGGATCATACTTTCACTAGTGGACACTCTCAACTTTGATCACATAAATAAATAAGTTCTCTTCCTTTGTGCTACATATACTCTTGTTTGATAATGAACACCATTCGTTGTGTAGGGCTACGAGAGCACCTCAATGCCGGAGTTAACAAGCTCCACAACATTCGACATTCATATTTAAGTAACCTTTAGAGCATAATAGATCTTTGCAATTTGAACCGAGTACTAACATAGCATGCACACTGTCACCATCACACTACGAAGGGGGAATAAATCACATCAATACTATCATAGTGATAATTAACTCCATAACCTACAATAGATTATGATCATAGCCTACGCCAAGTACTACACGATGCACACACTGTCACCATTACACCGTGAAGGAGGAATAGACTACTTTAATAACATCACAAGAGTAGCACATAAACTAATAGTGATACAAAACTCATATGAATCTCAATCATGTAAGGCACCTCATGAGATCATTGTATTGAAGTACATAGGAGAGAGATTTAACCACATAGCTACCGGTACAGCCCTTAGCCTCGATGGAGAACTACTCCCTCCTCATGGGAGATAGCAGCGTTGATGAATATGGCGGTGGTGTTGATGGAGAAGCCTTCCGGGGGCACTTCCCCGTCCCGGCGGCGTGCCGGAACGCAGATTCCTCGTCACCCGCATCTTGGCTTCGCGATGGCGGCGGCTCTGGAAGGTTTCTCGTATCGTGGCTTTTCCGTATCGAGGTTTTAGGTCAGGGACCTTTAAATAGGTGAAGAGGCGGAGTCGGAGGGATGACGAGGCGACGACACAGTAGGGGGGCGCGGCCCACCCCCTGGCCGCGCCAGCCTATCATCTGGGGCCCACAGGGCTCTCCTCTGGCGGCTCTCGGGTGTTCTGGAAGCTTCGTGTGATTCTAAGATGCTGGGCGTTGATTTCGTCCAATTCCGAGAATATTTCCTTACTAGGATTTCTGAAACCAAAAACAGCAGAAAACAGCAACGGGCACTTCGGCATCTCGTCAATAGGTTAGTTCCGGAAAATGCATAATAATGACATATAATGTGTATAAAACATGTGAGTATCATCATAAAAGTAGCATGGAACATAAGAAATTATAGATACGTTTGGGATGTATCAAGCATCCCCAAGCTTAGTTCCTACTCGCCCTCGAGTAGGTAAACGATAACAAAGATAATTTCTTAAGTGACATGCTATCATAATCTTGATCATACTATTGTAAGCTTATGAGATGAATGCAGCGATTCAAAGCAATGGTAAAGATAATGAGTAAACAAATGAATCATATAACAAAGACTTTTCATGAATAATACTTTCAAGAAAAGCATCAATAAGACTTGCATAAGAGTTACTCATAAAGCAATAAATTCAAAGTAAAGGCATTGAAGCAACACAAAGGAAGATATAAGTTTCAGCAGTTGCTTTCAACTTCAACATATTTATCTCATGGATAATTGTCAACATAAAGCAATATAACAAGTGCAATAAGTAAACATGTAAGAATCAATGCACACAGTTGACACAGGTGTTTGCTTCTAAGATAGAAAGAATGGGTAAACTGACTCAACAATAAAGTAGAAGATAGGCCCTTCGCAGAGGGAAGCAGTGGATTAAATCATGTGCTAGAGCTTTTTAAGTTTTGAAATCATATAGAGAGCATAAAAGTAAAGTTTTGAGAGGTGTTTGTTGTTGTCAACGAATGGTAGTGGGCACTCTAACCCCCTTGCCAAACAGACTTTCAAAGAGCGGCTCCCATGAAGGACGTTATTTCTACCAAGAAGGTAGATCATCCCTCTTCTCTTTTGTTTACACATGTATTTTAGTTTTATTTATGGTTGACACTCCTCCCAACCTTTTGCTTACACAAGCCATGGCTAACCGAATCCTCGGGTGCCTTCCAACATTCTCATACCATGAAGGAGTGTCTATTTGCAAAATTAAGTTGCTTACTGATGAATCAGGGCAAAACATGTGAAGAGAATTATTAATGCAAGTTAATTAATTGGGGGCTGGGAACCCCGCGCCAGCTCTTTTTGCAAAATTATTGGATAAGCGGATGAAGCCACTAGTCCATAGGTGAAAGCTGCCCAACAAGATTGAAAGATAAAACACCACATACTTCCTCATGAGCTATAAAACATTGACACAAATAAGAGATAATAAAGTTTTGAATTGTTTAAAGGTAGCACATGAAGTGATTTACTTTGGAATGGCAGAGAAATACCATGTGGTAGGTAGGTATGGTGGACACAAATGGCATAGTTTTTGGCTCAAGGATTTGGATGCACGAGAAGAAATCCCTCTCAATACAAGGCTAGGCTAGCAAGGTTGTTTGAAGCAAACTCAAGTATAAAACGGTGCAGCAAAGCTTACATATGAATATATTGCAAGCATTATAGGACTTTACATCGTCTCCTTGTTGTTCAAACACCTTAACCAGAAAATATCTAGACTCTAGAGACCAATCATGCAAACCAAATTTTAACAAGCTCTATGTAGTTATTCATTAATGGGTATAAGGTACATGATGCAAGAGCTTAAACAAGATCTATATGAGCACAACAATTGCCAAGTATCACTTTATTCAAGACATTAAACCATTTACCACATGCGCATTTTCTATTTCCAACCATATAACAATGAACGAAGCAGTTTCAACCTTCGCAATGAACATTAAAGATAAAGCGAAGAACACATGTGTTCATATGAACCAGCGGAGCGTGTCTCTCTCCCACACAAGCATGATGGATCATATTTTATTCAAACAAAAACAAAAATAAAAGCACACAGACGCTCCAAGTAAAGCACATAAGATGTGACTGAATAAAAATATAGTTTCAAGAGAAGAAACCTGATAATTTGTCGATGAAGAAGGGGATGCCTTGGGCGTACCCAAGCTTAGATGCTTGAGTCTTCTTGAAATATGCAGGGATGAACCACGGGGGCATCCCCAAGCTTAGACTTTTCACTCTTCTTGATCATAGTATATCATCCTCCTCTCTTGACCCTTGAAAACTTCCTCCACACCAAACTCGAAACAAACTCATTAGAGGGTTAGTGCATAATCAAAAATTCACATATTCAGAGGTGACACAATCATTCTTAACACTTCGGACATTGCTCAAAGCTACCGGAAGGTAATGGAACAAAGAAATCCATCCAACACAGCAAAAGAGGCAATGCGAAATAAAAGGCAGAATCTGTCAAAACAGAATAGTCCGTAAAGACGAATTTTAAAGAGGCACCAGACTTGCTCAGATGAAAATTCTCAAATTTAATGAAAGTTGCGTACATATCTGAGGATCACTCACGTAAATTGGAAGATTTTTCTGAGTTACCTACAGAGAGGCATATTGAAATTCGTGACAGCAAGAAATCTGTTTCTGCGCAGCAATCCAAATCTAGTATTGACTTTACTATCAAAGACTTTACTTGGCACAACAATGCAATAAAGTAAGTGTTGCGGTCAGAAACCCACCGGCGGGCAGCGACGGGCAACACCGTAGAGCCGGGAATCTCCCAGGACTGCGGCTGGCCCTGGTCCCTCCGAGCGACGGCCCGCAAAGCCTTCTGCGCACACGTCCGATGCCGATGCAGGAGCGTGCCACTCGACCTATACCTGGTCGTGAAGGTGTTGGATGATGCCTCGCTTAGTTTCCTGCATGGCATACACGTAAACATTAAATACGAGCCTCGATCGGCTCTCAGGTTGTCCTGTGAATCGGCTCAAAGAGCCGATCCACCCATGATGTGTACGAGGTGTACGATCAGATGGTGGTCCTGCTTGATCAAGATAAAGCTAAAGCGATCTACGACGATTTAGGGTTTTCACCGCATAATCGGATCATCCTACTCACGATTGGGCCTCGCGCTCGCGTACGGTGATCGTAAGCCGATCCTAGACAGGGCCTAAAAACCAACACGAGGTTGATCCTCGGAACGTCCTGTCTAGGGCTAGCAAACGACACCCTACACGCCACTGGATCCTCCAACCCTTTGTAAGGCCTAACAATGCAGATATTAAACTAATCCTTGAAGAACAAGGAGCAACCGTAACGGATCGGATCTACTAAACAATGATCAAGCGGGGTGCCTCCCCTACACCTAAGATAGGTGTAAGGGCGGCTAGATGTATAAGGGTTGCACTACGACAGCATATGATACGAAGAACAATGCTAACCCTAACACATCTAAGATAACTACGTTGCTCGCCATAAAAAAGGCTTCAGTACGAGCAACGCATGAACAACGTAATAAGCTTGTGCTGCCTAGATCGCAAGATGCGATCTAGGCAGCATGATGCTTACCAGAAGAAACCCTCGAGACGAAGGAGTTGGCGATGCGCCGAGATTGATTTGTGTTGAACGTTGGTTTTTTTTTTCATAAACCCTAGATACATATTTATAGTCCGGGGGACTTTCTAATTCAGGCGTGCACCTAACCGTGCACGGGTTAAACTCTAACTTCTAACCGACACGTATCCTACTATGGTACAGATACACGGGCAATTAGCCCAAACTTGGTACACAAGGCCGATTCACGTATTTCTTCCGTATATAATCTTCAAGCCCATCTTGATCGCGGCCCACCTCTGACTCGATCAAATTCTGGTGATAACACATGCCCCCCTGGTTTTGGAATTGATAATTCCAAAATCACTCTGCTTTTTCTTTGTCGGGTCATGTCGTGGCAGAGCAGTAACCGTTGCAAGCATCCTTCATCATGACACCTTGTCTTCTCAACTTCTCTCGCAAAATTTGATAGCTTTAGCATCACTTCCTCGGAAACTGCAATGGCATTAAATCTCCACTAGGCTCCTCATTATTTAACCGTGCCGATTGATCAGCCCTCTTCATCCCCTTCCTCTGTTGTAGCTGTCGGCACCAAAAAACCCTCTTTCCCTGTAGCAATGTCTTCCTCTTCCTCCGTCTCCTCCGGCCTCTCCCTCCTCAAGCGAGCCGGAGTGGAACTTCGACCATGTGCCAGACGGTCCACCCGACGCATTCGTCGGGTCAGATGGCGACCTGCCTCTGACTGATGGGGAAGACGACCTCAAGTTCCTCATCGAAGGGGAGCTGATAAGCGAAAGCGAAGACGACCTCCATCCCTGGGTGAAACCCACCTCCTCCGACGGGAAGGAGGAAGAAGAAGAAGTAGAGGAAGAAGAGGAAAAGGAGGAGGATGATCCCTCCTCCCCCGCTAAGCATCCGCCGGCAAAGCGATTCCGCGCTTGGGCGGACAGCGAAGACGATGATGACGATGAGGAGGAAGAAGAAGCTCCGGCCGAGGGCTGGGGCAGCAGCGACGAGGAACTTCCCGGGAGCAGCGCCGACGACATCGACAACGGCGACGATGAGGACAGCGACGACTAGTAGAGTAGGCCTAGTAGTAGCAGTGCACTAGGCACCAGATCCCCCTTTTGAAAGCCATCGGCTCTTTCCTGTAAAGCCGCTCCTTTGAATTAATGAGAATTGTTCTTCCAATTTATCTTTCAATTAATCCAATTTCAATCCTTCCGCTTGCCACACCAAGACCGATAGCAACGTATCGGATTTTTTCCCCTTAGACGCCCATGAAGCCGGACTCAGATATCGATTAGACCGTCAGTCAAGCACTTCTCAAATTCAGACTGTGATTTGATACCTGACCATGATATTTCGCAACCCTATAGCCGATAACTGTTCATCGGCTATTTTTGAGAATCCAGTCTCCTTCCTTCTCTTGCAGCAACAGGACAGTCCAAACCCTGTACAAGACGACGGCCTCCCTTTCCGGCTCCTCTCCGTAGCCTTAACAATCTTCTTCTGCAAACAGCTCACCGCTTTCGGAGAAGGTCATGATGCAGGGTCAGCCGATGCAACTCCAATCGGCTCTCAAAAATAGAGCATCTACCAAGTTAGTTGCCCCCCGAGCCTTAATCGAGGCGAGAATATCAGCGAGGATGCACAGATCAAACAAAAAGGCTTTGACCTCAGGTAATCTGGTAATCTGAGACAGCCACCAGGAAAAGTCAGCCAAACTTGCCCCCATTGATCAGCTTTCTTCCACTGAACGCCGATGTTGTAGATGACACACCAACAGCTTAATGAGAAAGAGGCTGCCTTGCATGCCAAATTGATGTCACCGCTAAACTGGCGCAAAGGGTTGTGCTCATTGCAGCCAAGGCTGCTCTCATTGTACATTCCCTCCAAGGAAACAGAAGCCCTTGAAGCCAAACTGAAAACCATCTCGGCGAAAATCTGAGCCTTGAGCACATAGCCGGTAGGTCTTGTGTAATCGACTCTAGTACAATGATTTTTTTTTACCGGCCGATTTTTCCTATCGGCCCCTAACATTTCACTGCACACATGTACATCTGCACATGTTCATCTGATTATATGCCCCCCGAGCCGAATCTGTCAGGGAACTGCAGATACCGGCTTTGTGGTTAGCCAAGGCACTGTATTTGCACGTCGGCTCCGTTGGGATTCGTGTTGACTCTCGTCCGCCGACGTGACCGCTGCCCAGTAGATCGATGTTGAACACAAGCAGAACATGTGGTGAGGATAATTTTTGCCGATTGCTGGAATCGGCCTCCATGTTGCTTGCTTGATGAAGGTTTTGCGATGTTCTTCCATAAATCCTTGGGGCCGATCACCTGGATCGGCATCGCCACGTTTGTCCATAGATGCTGCTTTTGTTACACCGGTCGGGCCGGTGGATAAAACCAGCCTAACCCCGTCCTTTGTCACGTCGATGCTTTCTCGTGGCTTCTCAAAGATGACCGGCCGTGGGCCGCAGATCAAGTTGTGCCACAGGTGCTTCGTCTAATCCCGGAGCGCTAAACTCCGTTGGAAGGATGAAGACCATGTTTGTGCCAGCCGATGTCTCATCATCGTCTTTCTTTTGTCTGGGGCGCCACTCTTTCCTTTGTGGCCGACCTTCTTCGTCCAGGGTTCGCTGAATTTTAGCGGCCAGATCAGGCTGCGCCTTCCTCAACGTGTGCAAGTATAACCTTTCAGCTTCCTCCAACCCACGTAGACGATGAACCCTTCGTTTTTGGGAACGGCTGAGCCCATCAGGGCACCACCTTGGCCGATGATACTTGTCTTCTTCTTCATCATCGTCCTCTAGTTCCTCGAGATCTTCCACCCGAGCGGACTCGGCATGCTTGTTCCGAGGAGGGAGAGGCCCTAGACGTTTGAACACGGACACGTTAGCCGCATCCTTCTTCTTTTGTTTACATTCTCGGGCGCTTGCCGATTGTAGGCAATCGACTCATTCCCGAATCCCAGCGAGTGTCCGAAGAAGGGGCAGTCCCGAGTGCCTATCCTCGTCGTCTTGCTCCCTCGACTTTTCCTTGGCGTGGCGCTCATATCGCTCCTCGTCGCGATCATGCCGACGACGTCTCCTGTCGTCCCTAGCCAGACGATCTTTTTCATCATCGTCGTTGTATCGCCGGCGTTGGTCGTATTGACCCACATACTTGTTGAGGAGGTGATCAGAGAGAGGTCGCCGATATCTTACGTTCCTCACTTCTCCCTCCGTGATGTAGCGCTTGCCATCGTGGCGGAGCCGATCGCGTGGAGCGGCTTCCTCTCGTGTCCTTGTTATGAGAGCAGCTGCCCTCATCTCCGTCCTTACCAGAGTGGTGTCCAGGTCCTACCATGTTGATATTGCACGAGAAATCTGGCTAGCACCCTCCATGGTAAGTATACTCCACCATGTTAACGGCGGGGAAGGGGTGTGTGTCGACCTTCATGGCGTACTGGCTGAAAATTAGCCGTCCTTGTTCTATCGCCATTTGGACCTGTTGACGCCACACCCTGCAGTCGTTGGTGGCGTGGGTGAATGTGTCATGCCATTTGCATTATGGCTTTCCGTTCAGCTCTTGCACCGTGGGGATCTTGTGGCCTTCGGGTAACTTTAGCTGCTTCTCCTTGAGTAAGAGGTCGAAAATCTGCTCAGCTTTGGTCACGTCGAAGTCAAACCCTTTTGGAGGACCTTGTGGCTTAACCCACTTACGGGACACGGGCTTGCCCCCGAGTCCATTCAGCCACTGCTACCTCTTGATCTCCCGCAACACCTTCATCTTCATCCGCCTCAACCGGGACCACCGCGCGCTTGAATTTATCCCGGTAAACATCCGGGTGGCGCCTGTTCATATGCTGACAGCCTTCGCACCATGTGCGCCGGTGAAGGGTAGTCCGCTTGGGAGGCCACGTCCTTGATTGATGATGAGAGACCCACCACCGCCAACTCGATCGCTTCTTTTTCACTTACATGAACCGAATAGCATCGGTTTCTAATGGTCCCGAAGCGCCGGACGTATTCTCGCCGCTGTTTCCCCGCGCTTCGTCGTACTTGTGCTAGATCGGCAATGCCAGCCTCGGAAGCCTCCGAGTGATACCGTATATGGAACTGTTCTTCCAACTCGCTTCCAAGTCCGGATTGAGTTTGGTGGCAGCGATGTGTACCACCCGAAAGCCGATCCCGTGAGGGATCGCGCGAAGAACCTCACACGCAGCTCGTCCGATGCCGAGATCGTGCCCAGCTGTGCCAAATATCGGCTCACATGCTCGATGGAGCCGGAACCATCCGATCCACTAAACTTTGTGAAGTCCGGGAGCCGATATTTGGGTGGTAGCGGGATCAATTCGTACTCGTTGGGGTACGGCTTGGTATAGCCGATTGTCCTCCTTTTCGGCATCATGCCGAACCGGTCTTTCGTAATTGTACAAATCTGATCCGCGGTGATGGCCGAAGGCGTCGAACCCCGGAGATTCGCCGGGGTGGCATACTTAGCCAGCCATGCTTGCTTTTCCAGCTCCGAGCCAACCGTAGGAGCTGAGCTCGGAGGTTTGTCGGAGTGGCGTACTTAGCTAGCCACGTCCGCTTCTCAAGATATGTTCCCGACGTTCCTCCCGCTGTTCCGGGAGTCCCCGCTGTTGCAGCCTCGGTTTGAGAGTGCCCGATCATCGCAGTCGGCACGTATGCGCACGTGTATCCGTGGGGGATCTCCTTGGGCGCCTCATGTAAGAATTGGTAGTCACTAGGGTCACCACCAATCTTGTAGACGACGTATGCCGATGAATTCAGCACTTCTGGTGCTGCCAACGCGAACGGCAGCGGTGGACGGGACTGGAGTGGCATCTCTCCTTGGTAAGTCCCCAGAGCTGGTCTTGACGGAGAATACCGATGGCTCATGATTTCCTGGATCACGCGCAGAGCGACACGCTCCAAAGTGTTCACCAGGCTCTCAGAGTGGCGGTGCAGCGAATGAGTGATGGCGTGTATTTCACACGTTCGTTGGGCAACCCCAAGAGGAAGGTATGATGCGCACAGCAGCAAGTTTTCCCTCAGAAAGAAACCAAGGTTTATCGAACCAGGAGGAGCCAAGAAGCACGTTGAAGGTTGATGGCGGCGGGATGTAGTGCGGCGCAACACCGCAGATTCCGGCGCCAACGTGGAACCTCGCACAACACAACCAAAGTACTTTGCCCCAACGAAACAAGTGAGGTTGTCAATCTCACCGGCTTGCTGTAACAAAGGATTAACCGTATTGTGTGGATGATGATTGTTTGCGGAGAAAACAGTAAAAACAAGTATTGCAAGTAGATTGTATTTCGATGAAAGAGAATTGGACCGGGGTCCACGAGCTCACTAGAGGTGTCTCTCCCATAAGACGAACAGCATGTTGGGTGAACAAATTACAGTTGGGCAATTGACAAATAAAGAGAGCATGACCATGCACATACATATCATGATGAGTATAGTGAGATTTAATTGGGCATTACGACAAAGTACATAGACCGCCATCCAACCGCATCTATGCCTAAAAAGTCCACCTTCGAGGTTATCATCCGAACCCCTCCGGTATTAAGTTGCAAAGCAACGGACAATTGCATTAAGTATGGTGCGTAATGTAATCAACAACTACATCCTTAGACATAGCATCAATGTTTTATCCCTAGTGGCAACAACACAACACAACCTTAGAACTTTCGTCACTCGTCCTGGTGTCAATGCGAGCATGAACCCACTATCGAGCATAAGTACTCCCTCTTGGAGTTAAAAGCATCTACTTGGCCGGAGCATCTACTAATAACGGAGAGCATGCAAGATCATAAACAACACATAAGCATAACTTTGATAATCAACATAACAAGTATTCTCTATTCATCGGATCCCAACAAACGCAACATATAGAATTACATATAGATGATCTTGATCATGTTAGGCAGCTCACAAGATCCGACAATGATAGCACAATGGGGAGAAGACAACCATCTAGCTACTGCTATGGACCCATAGTCCAGGGGTAGACTACTCACTCATCACTCGGGAGGCGACCATGGCGGTGTAGAGTCCTCCGGGAGATGATTCCCCTCTCCGGCAGGGTGCCGGAGGCGATCTCCAGGATCCCCCGAGATGGGATCGGCGGCGACGGCGTCTCGGCAATGTTTTCCGTATCGTGGCTCTCGGTATCGGGGGTTTCGTCACGGAGGCTATTTGTAGGCGGAAGGGCAAGTCAAGAGGCGGCACGGGGGGCCCACACCACGGGGCCGCGCGGCCAAGGTGGGGCCGCGCCGCCCTAGGGTTTGGCTCCCCCGTGGCCCCTCTTCGTCTCGTCTTCGGTCTTCCGGAAGCTTCGTGAGAAAATAGGCCTGCTGGGCTTTTATTTCGTCCAATTCCGAGAATATTTCTTTACTAGGATTTCTGAAACCAAAAACAGCGAGTAAAACAAGAATCGGCACTTCGGCATCTTGTTAATAGGTTAGTTCCAGAAAATGCACGAATATGACATAAAGTGTGCATAAAACATGTAGATAACATCAATAATGTGGCATGGAACACAAGAAATTATCGATACGTTGGAGACGTATCAGCATCCCCAAGCTTAGTTTCGCTCGTCCCGAGCAGGTAAAACGATAACAAAGATAATTTCTGGAGTGACATGCCATCATAAACTTGATCATACTATTTGTAAAGCATATGTAGTGAATGCAGCGATCAAAACAATGGTGATGACATGAGTAAACAAGTGAATCATAAAGCAAAGACTTTTCATGAATAGTACTTCAAGACAAGCATCAATAAGTCTTGCATAAGAGTTAACTCATAAAGCAATAATTCAAAGTAAAGGTATTGAAGCAACACAAAAGAAGATTAAGTTTCAGCGGTTGCTTTCAACTTGTAACATGTATATCTCATGGATATTGTCAACATAGAGTAATATAATAAGTGCAATAAGCAAGTATGTAGGAATCAATGCACAGTTCACACAAGTGTTTGCTTCTTGAGGTGGAGAGAAATAGGTGAACCGACTCAACATTGAAAGTAAAAGAATGGTCCTCATAGAGGAAAAGCATCGATTGCTATATTTGTGCTAGAGCTTTGATTTTGAAAACATGAAACAATTTTGTCAACGGTAGTAATAAAGCATATGCATCATGTAAATTATATCTTATAAGTTGCAAGCCTCATGCATAGTGTACTAATAGTGCTCGCACCTTGTCCTAATTAGCTTGGACTACCTGGATTATCACCGCAATGCATATGCCTTAACCAAGTTTCACAAAGGGGTACCTCTATGCCGCCTGTACAAAGGTCTAAGGAGAAAGCTCGCATTTGGATTTCTCGCTTTTGATTATTCTCAACTTAGACATCCATACCGGGACAACATAGACAACGAGATAATGGACTCCTCTTTTAATGCTTTAAGCATTTGACAACAATTAATTCTTTTCTCATTAGAGATTTGAGGATATTTGTCCAAAACTGAAACTTCCACCATGAATCATGGCTTTAGTTAGCGGCCCAATGTTCTTCTCTCACAATATGCATGCTCAAACCATTCAACTCGGTGTAGATCGCCCTTACTTCGTGACAAGACGAACATGCATAGCAACTCACATGAAATTCAACAAAGAGTTGATGGCGTTCCCGATAAACATGGTTATCGCACAACAAGCAACTTAATAAGAGATAAAGTGCATAATTACATATTCAATACCACAATAGTTTTTAAGCTATTTGTCCCATGAGCTATATATTGCAAAGGTGAATGATGGAATTTTAAAGGTAGCACTCAAGCAATTTACTTTGGAATGGCGGGAAAATACCATGTAGTATAGGTAGGTATGGTGGACACAAATGGCATAGTGGTTGGCTCAAGTATTTTGGATGCATGAGAAGTATTCCCTCTCGATACAAGGTTTAGGCTAGCAAGGCTTATTTGAAACAAACACAAGGATGAACCGGTGCAGCAAAACTCACATAAAAGACATATTGAAAGCATTATAAGACTCTACACCGTCTTCCTTGTTGTTCAAACTCAAAACTAGAAATTATCTAGACCTTAGAGAAACCAAATATGCAAACCAAATTTTAGCATGCTCTATGTATTTCTTCATTAATGGGTGCAAAGCATATGATGCAAGAGCTTAAACATGAGCACAACAATTGCCAAGTATCACATTACCCAAAACATTTATAGCAATTACTACATGTATCATTTTCCAATTCCAACCATATAACAATTTAACGAAGGAGAAACTTCGCCATGAATACTATGAGTAGAAACCAAGGACATATTTGTCCATATGCTACAGCGGAGTGTGTATCTCTCCCATAAAGTTAATGCTAGGATCCATTTTATTCAAACAAAACAAAAACAAAAACAAACCGACGCTCCAAGAAAAAGCACATAAGATGTGGCCGAATAAAAATGTAGTTTCGGGGGAGGAACCTCGATAATTTGTTGATGAAGAAGGGGATGCCTTGGGCATCCCCAAGCTTAGACGCTTGAGTCTTCTTGATATATGCAGGGGTGAACCACCGGGTGCATCCCCAAGCTTAGAGCTTTCACTCTCCTTGATCATGTTGCATCATACTCCTCTCTTGATCCTTGAAAACTTCCTCCACACCAAACTCGAAACAACTCATTAGAGGGTTAGTGCACAATATAAATTGACATATTCAGAGGTGACACAATCATTCTTAACACTTCTGGACATTGCATAATGCTACTGGACATTAGTGGATCAAAGAAATTCATCCAACATAGCGAAAGAGGCAATGCGAAATAAAAGGCAGAATCTGTCAAAACAGAACAGTTCGTATTGACGAATTTTAAAATGGCACCAGACTTGCTCAAATGAAAATGCTCAAATTGAATGAAAGTTGCGTACATATCTGAGGATCATGCACGTAAATTGGCATAATTTTCTGAGCTTCCTGCAGGGCAGTGGGCTCAGATTCGTGACAGCAAAGAAATCTGGAACTGCGCAGTAATCCAAATCTAGTACTTACTTTTCTATCAACGGCTTAACTTGGCACAACAAAACTCAAAACTAAGATAAGGAGAGGTTGCTACAGTAGTAAACAACTTCCAAGACACAAAATAAAAACAAAGTACTGTAGGTAAAAACATGGGTTGTCTCCCATAAGCGCTTTCTTAACGCCTTTCAGCTAGGCGCAGAAAGTGTGTATCAAGTAACATCGAGAGATGAAGCATCAACATCATAATTTGTTCTAATGATAGAATCATAAGGTAACTTCATTCTCTTTCTAGGGAAGTGTTCCATACCTTTCTTGAGAGGAAATTGATATTTTATATTACCTTCCCTCATATCAATAATAGCACCAACAGTTCGAAGAAAAGGTCTTCCCAATATAATTGGACAAGATGCATTGCATTCAATATCCAAGACAACAAAATCAACGGGAACAAGATTATTGTTAACGGTAATGCGAACATTATCAACTTTACCCAAAGGTTTCTTTGTAGAATGATCAGCAAGATTAACATCCAAATAACAATTTTTCAGCGGTGGCAAGTCAAGCATATTATAAATTTTCTTCGGCATAACGGAAATACTTGCACCAAGATCACATAAAGCATTACAATCAAAATCTTTAACCTTCATCTTAATGATGGGCTCCCAACCATCTTCTAGCTTTTTAGGAATAGAGGCTTCGCGCTCTAGTTTCTCTTCTCTAGCTTTTATGAGAGCATTTGTAATATGATGCGTGAAAGCCAAATTTATAGCACTAGCATTAGGACTTTTAGCAAGTTTTTGCAAGAACTTTATAACTTCAGAGATGTGGCAATCATCAAAATTCAAACCATTATAATCTAAAGCAATGGGATCATCATCCCCAATGTTGGAAAAAATTTCAGCAGCTTTATCACAGTGCAGTTTCAGCAGTTTTAGCAGCTTTCGAGCAGCTTTTCGCGCTTTGCATTAGAAGTGGAAACATTGCTAACACCAATTCTTTTATTAGTATGAGTAGGAGGTGCAGCAACATGTGTAGCATTAGCATTACTAGTGGTGTTAATAGTCCAAACTTTAGCTATATTCTTCTCTTTAGCTAGTTTTTCATTTTCTTCTCTATCCCACCTAGCACGCAGTTCAGCCATTAATCTTATATTCTCATTAATTCTAACTTGGATGGCATTTGCTGTAGTAACAATTTTATTTTCAATATCCCTATTAGGCATAACTTTCGATTTCAAAAGATCAACATCGGAGGCAAGACTATCAACTCTAGAAACAAGAATATCAATTTTATTGAGCTTTTCCTCAACGCATTTGTTAAAGGCAGTTTGTGTACTAATAAATTCTTTAAGCATGGCCTCAAGTCCAGGGGTGAATTCCTATTATTGTTGTAAGAATTCCCATAAGAATTAGCATAACCGTTACCATTATTATAAGGATATGGCCTATAGTTATTACTAGAATTGTTCCGGTAAGCATTGTTGTTGAAATTATTATTTTTAATGAAGTTTACATCAACATGTTCTTCTTGTGCAACCAATGAAGCTAACGGAACATTATTAGGATCAACATTAGTCCTATCATTCGCAAGCATAGACATAATAGCATCAACCTTATCATTCAAGGAAGAGGATTCTTCAACAGAATTTACCTTCTTACCTTGTGGAGCTCTTTCCGTGTGCCATTCGGAGTAGTTGATCATCATATTATCAAGAAGCTTTGTTGCTTCACCAAGAGTAATGGACATAAAGGTACCTCCAGCAGTCTGAATCCAATAAATTCCGTGAAGAAAAATTTAGTCCCGCATAGAAGGTTTGGATGATCATCCAAGTAGTCAGTCCATGGGTTGGGCAATTTTTAACCGGAGATTTCATTCTTTCCCAAGCTTGAGCAACATGTTCAGTATCTAATTGTTTAAAATTCATTATGCTACTCCTCAAAGATATAATTTTAGCAGGGGGATAATATCTACCAATAAAAGCATCCTTGCATTTAGTCCATGAATCAATACTATTCTTAGGTAGAGATAGCAGCCAATCTTTAGCTCTTCCTCTTAATGAGAAAGGGAACAATTTTAGTTTAATAATATCACCATCTACATCTTTATATTTTTGCATTTCACATAGTTCAACAAAATTATTAAGATGGGCAGCAGCATCATCGAACTAACACCTGAAAATTGATGGTTCATGACAAGATTCAAGAAAGCAGGTTTAATTTCAAAGAATTCTGTCGTAGTAGCAGGTGGAGCAATAGGTGTGCATAAGAAATCATTATTATTTGTGCTAGTGAAGTCACACAACTTAGTATTTTCAGGGTTGGCCATTTTAGCAATAGTAAATAAAGCAAACTAGATAAAGTAAATGCAAGTAAACTAATTTTTTTGTGTTTTTGATATAAAGTGCAAGACAAGAAATAAAGTAAAACTAGCAACTAATTTTTTTGTGTTTTGATTTAGTGCAGCAAACAAAGTAGTAAATAAAATAAAGCAAGACAAAAACAAAGTAAAGAGATTGAGAAGTGGAGACTCCCCTTGCAGCGTGTCTTGATCTCCCCGCAACGGCGCCGTAAAAAGAGCTTGATGGCGTGTATTTCACACGTTCGTTGGGCAACCCCAAGAGGAAGGTATGATGCGCACAGCAGACAAGTTTTCCCTCGTAAAGAAACCAAGGTTTATCGAACCAGGAGGAGCCAAGAAGCACGTTGAAGGTTGATGGCGGCGGGATGTAGTGCGGCGCAACACCGGAGATTCCGGCGCCAACGTGGAACCCGCACAACACAACCAAAGTACTTTGCCCCAACGAAACAAAGTGAGGTTGTCAATCTCACCGGCTTGCTGTAACAAAGGATTAACCGTATTGTGTGGATGATGATTGTTTGCAGAGAAAACAAGAAAAACAAGTATTGCAAGAGATTGTATTTCAAGTAAAGAGAATTGGACCGGGGTCCACAGCTCACTAGAGGTGTCTCTCCCATAAGACGAACAAGCATGTTGGGTGAACAAATTACAGCTTGGGCAATTGACAAATAAAGAGAGCATGACCATGCACATACATATCATGATGAGTATAGTGAGATTTAATTGGGCATTACGACAAAGTACATAGACCGCCATCCAACCGCATCTATGCCTAAAAGTCCACCTTCAGAGTTATCATCCGAACCCCTCCAAGCATTAAGTTGCAAAGCAACAGACAATTGCATTAAGTATGGTGCGTAATGTAATCAACAACTACATCCTTAGACATAGCATCAATGTTTTATCCCTAGTGGCAACAAGCACAACACAACCTTAGAACTTTCTCGTCACTCGTCCTGGTGTCAATGTGCATGAACCCACTATCGAGCATAAGTACTCCCTCTTGGAGTTAAAAGCATCTACTTGGCCGTAGCATCTACTAATAACGGAGAGCATGCAAGATCATAAACAACACATAAGCATAACTTTGATAATCAACATAACAAGTATTCTCTATTCATCGGATCCCAACAAACGCAACATATAGAATTACATATAGATGATCTTGATCATGATAGGCAGCTCACAAGATCCGACAATGATAGCACAATGGGGAGAAGACAACCATCTAGCTACTGCTATGGACCCATAGTCCAGGGGTAGACTACTCACTCATCACTCCGGAGGCGACCATGGCGGTGTAGAGTCCTCCCGGAGATGATTCCCCTCTCCGGCAGGGTGCCGGAGGCGATCTCCAGGATCCCCCGAGATGGGATCGGCGGCGACGGCGTCTCGCAATGTTTTCCGTATCGTGGCTCTCGGTACCGGGGGTTTCGTCACTGAGGCTATTTGTAGGCGGAAGGGCAAGTCAAGAGGCGGCACGGGGGCCCACACCACGGGCCGCGCGGCCAAGGGGGGCCGCGCCGCCCTAGGGTTTGGCTCCCCCGTGGCCCCTCTTCGTCTCGTCTTCGGTCTTCCGGAAGCTTCGTGAGAAAATAGGCCTCCGGGCTTTTATTTCGTCCAATTCCGAGAATATTTCTTTACTAGGATTTCTCGAAACCAAAAACAGCAGAAGCAAGCAACTCGGCACTTCT
>NC_061510.1:334821607-334876820 GCF_022539505.1 Lolium rigidum
AAAATATCTAGACTCTAGAGATCAATCATGCAAACCAAATTTTAACAAGCTCTATGTAGTTATTCATTAATGGGTACAAGGTACATGATGCAAGAGCTTAAACATGATCTATATGAGCACAAAAATTGCCAAGTATCAAATTATTCAAGACATTATACCATTTACCACATGCAGCATTTTCTGTTTTCAACCATATAACAATGAACGAAGCAGTTTCAACATTCGCCATGAACACTAAAAGATAAAGCGAAGAACACAAGTGTTCATATGAACCAGCGGAGCGTGTCTCTCTCCCATACAAGCATTTATTCAGAGAATGAAAATAACAAAACGAAAATAAAAGGAAACAGACGCTCCAAGTAAAGTACATAAGATGTGACTGAATAAAAATATAGTTTCAAGAGAAGAAACCTGATAAGTTGTCGATGAAGAAGGGGATGCCTTGGGCATCCCCAAGCTTAGATGCTTGAGTCTTCTTGAAATATGCAGGGATGAACCACGGGGGCATCCCCAAGCTTAGACTCTTCACTCTTCTTGATCATAGTATATCATCCTCCTCTCTTGACCCTTGAAAACTTCCTCCACACCAAACTCGAAACAAACTCATTAGAGGGTTAGTGCATAATCAAAAATTCACATGTTCAGAGGTGACACAATCATTCTTAACACTTCTGGACATTGCACAAAGCTACTGGAAGGTAATGGAACAAAGAAATCCATCCAACACAGCGAAAGAGGCAATGCGAAATAAAAGGCAGAATCTGTCAAAACAGAACAGTCCGTAAAGACGAATTTTAAAGAGGCACCAGACTTGCTCAGATGAAAATGCTGAAATTTAATGAAAGTTGCGTACATATCTGAGGATCGCGCACGTAAATTGGCAGATTTTTCTGAGTTACCTACAGAGAACACTGCCCAAATTCGTGACAGCAAGAAATCTGTTTCTGCGCAGTAATCCAAATCTAGTATTGACTTTACTATCAAAGACTTTACTTGGCACAACAAATGCAATAAAATAAAGTGCCATTAAGATGGGCTGAACAGTTTTAATGATGCACTCCCAAGAAATAGTAGTTGAAGCAAAAGAGAGCATCAAGAAGCAAGTTCAAAACAAATTTAAGCCTAACATGCTTCCTATGCATATGAATCTTGTAAATAAACAAATTCATGAAGCATAATGCAACAAGCATAGAAAGATAAAACAAGTGTAACTTCAAAAATTTCAGCATATAGAGAGGTGTTTTAGTAACATGAAAATTTCTACGACCATATTTTCCTCTCTCATAATAACTTTCCGTGGCATCATGAACAAATTCAACAATATAACTATCACATAAAGCATTCTTATCATGAGTCTCATGCATACAATTATTACTCTCCACATAAGCATAATCAATTTTATTAGTTGTAGTGGGACCAAATTCAACAAAGTAGCTATCATTATTATTCTCATCATCAAATATAGGAGGCATAGTATAATCATAATAAGCTTTATCCTCCATAGTAGGTGGCACCAAAAGACCACTATCATTATAATCATCATAAATAGGAGGCATATCATAATCAACATAAACTTTCTCCTCAATATCCGGAGGGCTAAAGAGATCATTTTCATCAAAACCAGCTTCCCCAAGCTTAGAATTTTCTATATCATTAGCAACAATGGTGTTCAAAGCGTTCATACTAATATCATTGCTACTAGCATGCAAATAAGGTTCCATAGGTTTTTTAATTTTCGCATTAAACCATTCATGTCTTGACTCAGGAAATAGTACAAAAAGCTCACAGATGTTTTCCATTATGCCTTACTAGTGTAAAACAAGAAACAAAAAGATGCAATTGCGGGATCTAAAGGAAATAGCTTCGAAGCACACACACAACGGCGCCGCGAAAAGTACTTTACCCGGGACCGGAGTACGAGTGCCTTTACCTTTCCTCCCGGCAACGGCGCCGGAAAAGTGCTTGATGTCTACGGGTGCTTCTATTCTTGTAGACAGTGTTGGGCCTCCAAGAGCGGAGGTTTGTAGAACAGCAGCAAGTTTCCCTTAAATGGATCACCCAAGGTTTATCGAACTCGGGAGGAAGAGGACAAAGATATCCCTCTCAAGCAACCCCGCAATCACGATACAAGAAGTCTCTTGTGTCCCCAACACACCTAATACACTTGTCGGATGTATAGGTGCACTAGTTCGGCGAAGAGATAGTGAAATACAAGTGGTATGAATGAATATGAGCAAGTAGTAACGGCGCCGGAAAAGTGCTTGCCGGCGTGCGATTGATGGTAGTAATATTGCAGGAAGTAAAGATGCAGTAAAGCAGTAAACAAGCGATGATTGCAGTATTTAGAAACAAGGCCTAGGGATCATACTTTCACTAGTGGACACTCTCAACTTTGATCACATAAATAAATAAGTTCTCTTCCTTTGTGCTACATATACTCTTGTTTGATAATGAACACCATTCGTTGTGTAGGGCTACGAGAGGACCTCAATGCCGGAGTTAACAAGCTCCACAACATTCGACATTCATATTTAAGTAACCTTTAGAGCATAATATATCTTTGCAATTTAAACCGAGTACTAACATAGCATGCACACTGTCACCATCACACTACGAAGGGGGAATAAATCACATCAATACTATCATAGTAATAATTAACTCCATAACCTACAAGAGATTATGATCATAGCCTACGCCAAGTACTACACGATGCACACACTGTCACCATTACACCGTGAAGGAGGAATAGACTACTTTAATAACATCACAAGAGTAGCACATAAACTAATAGTGATACAAAACTCATATGAATCTCAATCATGTAAGGCAGCTCATGAGATCATTGTATTGAAGTACATAGGAGAGAGATTTAACCACATAGCTACCGGTACAGCCCTTAGCCTCGATGGAGAACTACTCCCTCCTCATGGGAGACAGCAGCGTTGATGAAGATGGCGGTGGTGTTGATGGAGAAGCCTTACGGGGGCACTTCTCCGTCCCGGCGGCGTGCCGGAACAGAGACTCCTGTCCCCCAGATCTTGGCTTCGCGATGGCGGCGGCTCTGGAAGGTTTCTCGTACCGTGGCTTTTCCGTATCGAGGTTTTAGGTCAGGGACCTTTAAATAGGCGAAGAGGCGGAGTCGGAGGGCTGACGAGGCGACGACAGAGTAGGGGGCGCGGCCCACCCCCGGCCGCGCCGGCCTATCATCCGGGGCCCACAGGGCTCTCCTCCGGCGGCTCTCGGGTGTTCGGAAGCTTCGTGTGATTCTAAGATGCTGGGCGTTGATTTCGTCCAATTCCGAGAATATTTCCTTACTAGGATTTACGAAACCAAAAACAGCAGAAAACGAGAACCGGCACTTCGGCATCTCGTCAATAGGTTAGTTCCGGAAAATGCATAATAATGACATATAATGTGTATAAAACATGTGAGTATCATCATAAAAGTAGCATGGAACATAAGAAATTATAGATACGTTTGGGACGTATCAATAGCACGCTATAGCGTTTCTACACAGCCCACGATACATCATTCTGGCGCTATAGCGCGCTATAGCACGTTAATAGCGTATTTTTCGGCCGACGCTATTTTGTTATAGCGCGCTATTTTTTTCTTGATCTTGATGCTTCTTTACTTGATAATACTTGATGCTCGCATTTTTACTGCGCCTAGCTGAAAGGCGTTAAAGAAAAGCGCTTATGGGAGACAACCCATGTTTTATTTACAGTAACTTTTCTTTTTGTTTAGTCTTGGAAGTTATTACTACTGTAATGACCGCTCCTTATCATTTTTATTCCGTTTTTGTGCCAAGAATAGCCTCTAATAGGAAGAAAGTAATGTTTAGGGAAGTTGCTGTCCTGAAAACAGATTATGTGATGTTACCATAAAAAATAGTATAAATAGCCAGAGCGTAATTTTGAGTTGTCATTGTTTATGCATATGCCCCATATTATTATCTAACTTTCGTTAGTTGAAAACTTTTAGAGATAAGCAATAGAGTATTTAAAAAAATTCGATCTTTACATGTCGTTCTGTTTTGACAGATTTCTACACTATTTGCATTCGCCTCTTAAATCTTTTTCTTTTTGAGTTCTTTTGATCAAAGAGCTTTTTGAAAGGTTGTTGCAGTAGCTTATGCTTTAATAGATGTTTGATATATATTAGTACTGAACACAAGTAGATTTGTTTGTTTTGATTGTACTAATGCGGCTAATGAATAATTGTGAGAAGTTTTGTATGAATGAAGTTTTCAAGTGTAGGGAGAAAAGAATGATGTGATGGGATGAAGAATGGACAAAAGCTCAAGCTTGGGGATTCCCCTGCACCCCAAAGACATATACAAGAGGTACAAGCGTCAAAGCTTGGGCATGCCCAAGGTATCCCATCTTCATCAACAAAGCAATATGTCATCTCTCTATACGCTATATTTTTATTGCTTCATACGCTATGTGTTGTTCTTGGAACATCTTTATTTTTTTTAGTTTAGTTTTGTCTTGTTTGTTGTAGCATATGTTGGATCCCGACACATTTGTTTTGGAGAAAGACCCGCTCCTTTTTAATTGCATAGAGCCCTCTAGTTTTTACTATTATTGTTCTGCGAGTGTTCTAGTTTTCTGGCACTGCGTTTAGCTCTTGTTCTTTCACTTGAATTTTGTTCAGAGCACATTAGTATTATTTATTTGTGTATAATTATCTCTCTGGACCATATTGTATTTCTTCTTTGAGAGTTATTTCAAATAAGTTGATTTGTGTTGGATACGAGTAAATATTTCATGATTATAGTGATGCAAAAAGGAGCTTGTCTAGACTATGACATAGACTTTGGCATGTCATGTTGGATATTATTCTTGTCATATGCTTAGTATTTATTGTTTTAGCATCACTTGTTTCAAATAGCTGAGGGTGCATATTGTGTCATTAAAAGAATCATGTGTTGTTTCTATCATAAAAGCATAGTATTGTGGTATTCTCCTTGGATGCTTTATTGGGTTAACTTGGCGCATGCTTACAACATGTTATGACTATAACCAGTTAACTAAAGCCTCCATAATCATTTAGTTTTTGATTTGTAATATCATTTTATGCTTTGATTGATAGTGTTTTGTCGCTATGCGTGATTATGGCCATTATTGCTCTCTTAGTTGGCCACTTCCAGTTTTTTGCTAGCCTTCACCTGTACTGAGTATGAGCTCTACTCGTGCATCCAACCACCAAAAATCAAAGTTGCCAATTGTGTCCACCATATCTACCTATATGTGGCATTTTACCGCCACTCCAAAGTAAATTGCTTGTGTGCTACCTTTAAACCTTCAAAAATTATAACATGTTTTGTGTAAATTATAGCTCATGGAAAAGTAGTCTAAAAACTATTGTGGCAAGTATTATGTCCTATGCATTTTTAGTTCTTATAAGTTGCGTGTTGTGTGATAACCATGCTGTCATGGGGAACACCATCAATATATTCCTTTGTTGAATATTATGTGAATTACTATGCATGCTCATCTTGTTTGAAATAAGGGAGATTTACCATGATTTACAAAGATTTGAGTATGCATATTTTTAGAGAGGAACATTGGGCCGCCAACTAAAGCCATTCTCACATGGTGGAAGTTTCAGCTGGGCAAAATTCCAAATATCCGTTGTCCTTGCTTTCCCGATATGGATGTTCAAAAAGGTTGAGATTCATCAAAATTGAGAAATGAAATGAGATCAATCTCCTAAGGACCTTTGTACAGGAGGCAAGGAGGTACCCATTTGTGACACTTGGTTAAAAAATATGTGTGCGATGAAAATCCATGGAAGTCCAAGCTAATTAGGACAAGGTGTGAGCACTATTGATATATTATGCATGAGGCAAGCAAACTTATAGGAAGTAATTATGCATAAGCCATACTATTTATCACTACCATTGACATAAGTAGCACCTCTCAAAATAAATATTTTCAACACTCCTATTGCTTTCAAAATAAAATGCTCTAGCACATAGGTAATCCCTGCTTCCCTCTGCGAAGGGTCTTTCTTTTACTTCCATGTTGAGTCTCCACCTTCTACCTTATGCACCAATTAAGAGAGCATAGTTGTCATTCTTAGTGCAATATGCATAGTCCCAAAATTATTATAGATTGATTCATGATTGTGCTATTTCTTGCTCTCAAATTATTTGTATCTAGTCACTCTCTGGCCTTTGAAGGTGTCCTTGCGTTTATGTTTTGCTATTCCATAAGGACATGTTGAGTACCACTTTATTATGTTTACTCTATGATCATAAACACACAGTTGCTTTTCAATGCACTATTATTCATGATCCTTTGTTTGAATTACCCTTCATGTTATAACATAGTTGCTAATTTCAATTGAATTATATCTATCATGCCTATGTTAGAGTACTTAGATCCCAGCTCACAACGCTTACATGCTCGATCAAGATTGTGTTGGCTTCATGTCACCTCAAAAATTATTTTGTTATCACTTACCTACTTGAGGACGAGCAGGTGTTAAGCTTGGGGATGCTGATACATCTCAAACGTATCTATAATTTTTGATGCTCCATGCTTGTTTTACACCAATTCATATGTGTTTTGTTTACACTTCTTGCACTTTTATATGATTTCCGGCACTAACCTATTAACAAGATGCCACAGTGCCAGTTCCCTGTTTTCTGCTGTTTTTGTATTTCAGAAAAGTTGTACAGGAAATATTCTCGGAATTGGACGAAACAAAATCCGAAGTCAATATTTTACCGAAACGAAGACGAAGTTCCGAGGGGGGGATGAAGAGGCGCACCAGGGCGCCCAAACCACCCCTATGCGCGGCTTGGGCCTGGCCCGCGCCTAGGATAGAGTTGGGGCCACCAGGAGCCCCACCAACCTGAATCCTCCGCCTATTTATACATCTTCTCGGGAAAACCCTAGATACCCTAGCCTCCATCCACGAAAAGTTGCGTCGCGGCCACCATCGCCGAACCCATCTCGGGGGGTTCTGAAGCTCTTCTCGACGCCCTGCTGGAGGGGGAAATCATCTTCGGAGGCATCTACATCGCTATGTCCGTCTCCGAAGTGATGCGTGAGTAGTTCATCCTTGAACTATGGGTCCATAGCAGTAGCTAGATGGTTGTCTTCTCCACTTTGTGCTTCATGTATCGATCTTGTGAGCTGTCCTACATGATCAAGATCATCTTTATGTAATCCTCTATGTTTGGTTTGCTGAGATCCGATGAATATTGAATACTATGTTGAGATTGATTAATATTCATGTCATATGTTATTTGTGATCTTGCATGCTCTCCGTTGCTAGTAGAAACTCTAGCCAAGTGGACAGTTGTGACTCCAAGAGGGGGTATTTATGCTCGATAGTAGGTTCATGCCTCTAGTTTTCTGGGAGAGTGACTTTGTAACTTCTAAGGTTGTAGATGTGTTGTTGCTACTAGGGAGAAAACAACAATATTTTATCTGAGGGTAACTCTATTGTTTACTTTACACACATTGCTTAATGCGATAGTATGTTGCTTGCAACTTCATACTGGAAGGGGTGTGGATGCTAATCTGAAGGTGGATTATTAGTCATAGACGCAAGTCTATGTATTATGTTGTAATGCCTAATACCAGATATCATAGTGATCATCTTTTCATGTATGGTCGATATTATGTCAATTTCCCAGCTGTAATTTGTTCATCCAACATGCTATTTCTTATGGAGAGACACCTCTAGTGAAATGTGGACCTCGGTCGTATTTCCTTTAATGATAAATTCAACTGCAATCCTGTTCTGTTTACATACAGCAAACATCTACTTCCATTCAATACGTCTAATCCTTTGTGTTCAGCAAACCGGTGAGATTGACAACCTCACTGTAAGTTGGAGCAAAGTACTTTGGTTGTCTTGTGTGCAGGTTCCACGTTGTTGCTGACACCGGTAGTGCGCCCTGCCACTAGTCAGCCAGCAACACCTTCAGAAGTCACGCCTTTCTCGTACTAGTCGATTAAACCTTGTTTTCGTACTGAGGGAAAACTTGCTGTTGTGCTCATCACACCTTCCTCTTGGGGTTCCCCAACAACGTTTCCGCATAAGCCGAGTACACACCATCAATGTGCAATTGAGCAAAGCTGGGCATGATCGATGCCACAACCTATTTCAAACAAGAGACGTTGTAAAAGACCAAACAATATAGATCATCATTAATGGATGGAGTTGTAATAATCTTTCTAGCATTAACATGGTGCAAAAGCTTTGTTTGCCAGCAAGACAGTGCACACATCCTTATTACATTCAATGGTTTGAGATCTCTTGTAATATCAAGGTAACAAGATGTACTCGCGTGCATTTTACTGTTCGTACATATTCTGATTTTGTTGATTAAGATGCATGTGCAAGCTTGTTCTTTGTTACTTGGAAGAACTTGACAATTTGATAGAGAATCAGTTCATAATGGTAAAACTAATCACTATTCTATTATGCATGATGAGAAGAAAATTTGTCTCAAACACATGACTCCCAAACAAATTTTAAATGGTGATCTTGCTAGAGCTTGTAGAGTAAAACACGAGGAGAAACATAAGGGTGAGAATCAGATTTCTCCTCCAGATTTTGTATTACCTAAGAATAATACTATGTCTGATTCGAACCATGCTACTGAAATTCCTATGAAGAATTCTTATTTGCTTGCTAGCAAATCTGATATTGTAGAACTTGATGTGAACATTACTCAATGTTATGCAATTATTTGCAAAGAGGTTCTGTATTTATTTGAGGATATGCCTTCTTCTTTGCTACTTGCGGATGCTAACCTTTTGGAGAAATTTATGGACCTTTTTCAGAAGATGTTCAATCTAGACTGTATGTATTCGTGCGATAGAACACCAAATTGATTTGATTGCAGGAGCTTCGCTGCCTAACCGTGCACCGTACCAAACCAATCCCGAGGAGACCAACGAGATTCAGCGGCAAATTTATATTCTAAAAGACAAAGATTACATTTGTGAGTCTCTTAGTCCATGTGTTGTTCCTATTATTTTGGTACCAAAGAAAGATGTGTCTTCACACATATGTACTGATTGTAGAGTTATTAGTAATATTACCATTCAATACCGTCATCCTATACCACGTTTGGATAATATGCCAAATGAGTTGAGTGGTTCTATTATGTTCTCTAAAGTTGATTTGAGTTGTGGTTACCACCAAATTCGTATGCAATTAGGAGATGAATTTTAAAAACATTTAAAACTAGTTTCGATTTATATTAGTGGTTAGTGATGTTATTTGGTTTTACTAATGCTCCTTGTACTTTCATGAGACTGATGTACTAAGTTTTATGTTCCGTTATTGGACGTTTTATGGTGGTATACTTTGATGATATTCTCATATATAGCAAATCTTTGGCGAACCATTTAGATCATTTACGTGTTGTTTTCAACGCTTTACGTGCCGCACGTTTGTTTGATAATCATCAGAAGTGCACCTTTTGCACCGATCGAGTTGCTTTTCTTGGCTATGTTGTTACAACATAGGGTGTTGAAGTTGATCCAGCCAAGATTGAAGCAATTGAGAATTGGCCGCAACCCAAGATGGTCACACAAGTGAGGTGTTTTGTTAGCCTCACTAGATTTTGTAGACGCTTTGTAAAAGATTTTTGATCCATCACCCCTCCACTGAATGAACTTACAAAGAAGAATGTGCGCTTTGTTTGGGACGCTGCACAACAAGAGGCCTTCATGATATTGAAAGATAAGTTAACATATGGTCAACTGGTCCAATTTCCTGATTTTAGTAAGACTTTTAAGCTTGAATGTGATGCTAGTGGAATTGGTTTGAGATGTATGTTACTACAACATGGTAAACATGTTGCATATTTTGGTGAGAAATTGAGTGGGCCTAGTATGAACTATGCTACTTATGACACAAAATTATATGCGTTGGTACCGGCATTAGAAATTTGGCAACATTATTTATGGCCTGAAGATTTTGTTATACATTTTGATCATGAATCTTTGAAGCATATTCTTAGTCAAGCTAAGCTGAATCATCGTCATGCAAAGTGAGTTGAATTTATTGAGTCTTTTCCTTATGTTATCAAACACACAAAGGGTAAATATATTGTTATTGCTGATGTTTTGTCATGCCATTATACTATCTGTATCTTGACTTGATATTTGGATTGAAAACTATAAAAAAACAATACTTGCATGATGTTAAAATTAAAGATGTGTTGCAGAATTATAAATATGGTGAAACATGGACTAAATTCGTCCCCAATAATGGATTTGTGTTCCGTGCTAATAAATTATGAATCCAGATAGTTATGTTTGTCTTACGTTATTACAGGATATGCATGGAGGAGGATTGATGGGTAACTTTGGTGTGAAGAAGCCAGAGGATGTACTTGTTGCACACTTCTTTTGGACACGCGTGCATCGAGGTGTTGAGAGATTGTGGCATGCTGCACTACTTATCAAAAAGTTAAGTCTCGACTTAATTCACATGGTTTATATACGCATCTTCCTGTCCCTAGTACCTTGGGAGGATATTCCTATGGACTTTATTTTGGGATTACCTCGTACACAACCAGTGAGGGATAGTATTTTTTGTTGTCGTGGACCGGCTTTCTAAGATGACATACTTTATTTCTTATCACAAGACTGATGATGGTGCCCATGTTGTTGATGTGTTTCTTTAGGAAAATTGTTCGTTAACATGGTGTGTTAAATAATATTTGTTTCTAATCATGATACTAAATTTCTTAGTCACTTTTGGATATGTTTATGGGTTAAGTTGTGGACTAAATTGATGTTTAGTACTACATATCATTCTCAAATTGATGAATAAACTGAAATAGTCAATAGAACTTTGTCTACTATGTTGCGGGCTATTTTAAAAAAAGAACTTAAAATCATGCAAAGAATGTTTATCTTGTATTGAATTTGCTTACAATCGTTAGCTGCATTCTACCACTAAGATGTGCCCATTTCAGATTGTCTATGGTTTTATTCCTCATGCACCTATTGATTTGTTGTTATTACCATCTTCAACGCATATTTGGATGCTACACAATGTGCTGAGCTGATATTAAAATTGCATGAAATTCTAAAGACAACATAGAACGCATGATAGCTAAGTACAAAATTGCTATTGATAGAGGAACAAAACATGTTGTGTTTGATGTTGGTGGTCTTGCTTGATTGGATTTGCACAAAGATCGGTTTCCTGATTTGCGCAAGTCTAAGTTAATGCCACGCGCTGCTAGTCCTTTTAGTTTGTTAGCGAAAATAAATGATAATGCATATAAACTTGAGTTGCCTGCATATTTTGGTGCAGTTAGTCCTACAATTAACATTGCAGATTTAAAACCATACTTTGAAGGGGATGATGAGCTTGAGTCGAGTACGACTTTGATTCAAGAAGGTGAGCATGATGTGGAAATCTCATCTATTGATACACTCGCTGTACCTACAACTACACAAATACGAGAACCTATCACTCAAGCTCGTGCCAAACAACTTAACGATGAGGTACTTTCGTTTCATGGAACTATTCCTCATATACAAGAGAATACGATGGTGCCTAAATTAGATGTATTTGTAGTCTTAGGAATGATGGACCTAGCATGTATGAGAGGGACAAGTATTGAAGTATGATCGTACATGGAAATGGCAACAAGCATGTGAGAATTGAAGAGGATGCCACAAGTGAAGATTTCAGAACTTTAAACCTACCATAATGATGATTAAAGACTTGGACGAAATATTCAATTTTACACTTCATATTTTCGTCCAAAGTGTTATATGGTGATGCGTCACGTTTATTTTGGGTCATACCCATGTCAAATTCGCAGCAATTAAGTCAGCCACTTTTTAGAGTGTGCACTGAAGGAGCATCTAGTGGTACGGTTTGGCCACCATACATATGGCTGGTCGAAACTCTCACCCTTTGCTCCTTCAATATCCTCATAGTCGTCACTTTTAGATTCGGATTTTGATTATATTAAAATTTACTTTTATACATTTTTTTGAGGCCTACGCCAAGAACAGTTCGAAATCCCACCTTTTCAATAAAGGTTTCATCTTTATCCGTAATATCTTGATTGCAATATGAGTTCTTGTTCTTGATTTTAGGTAGGAATTAAGATCCTCGCTGGTTAGGCTGATCGTGCACCTGCAAGATCACTAACTCCCGGAGATTATCCTAGCGATTGCATTAACGCATGTACTTTGCATGTATAGTCCAGATCGTTAAGCACGAGCTCCACCAACAAATTGACTTATGTTTATCTCATTGAAATATCGGACGCCTCTGCCCTATCAGTAGAAGATCATTAAGTATCTTAATTTCTTCAACTTATTTAACATCATATTATTTTCTTACTTGTGATAATCAGTGACGTCTTTACAAGAACTAAGAAACATACTCTCGTAGGATATCCTATTAGGAGCATCTGTTGAAGTGTGACCCTTGTTTTCGCATAAAGTTCCAAAGAATTATTTCTTTTAGAAAGTTTAACTTTGATATTATCTGTATTCTTAAGCCTTAAGTGTGTATAGGAGCAAGCAAGCATGGCCAATACAACTTGGGCTAGGAGCGTCTCCTACCACAACATCTATATTTCCTTTACCACATTTCGTACGATGTGTTTTTTAACCTTTCAATTTTATTTTCCTCCTTGGTAGGTTTAAGATTTCCAAATAAACTAATTAGCACATACTTCCTCCATGTGGAAATGTAAGACGTTTTAGTCACTTTATAGGGTCACTTCATTTTATTTGTATCTAGTCTATTTTTAGTGTGTAGTTCTAGTCTACTTGAAAAACATCTTATATTTTCACACGAAGGGATCGAGTAGCCACCATAATCAGAATTTACATCATAATTTGAGGCTGAATTGCTTGCGATCTAGACCAAGCGTAAACGTTTAAGGAGTTTCTCCGTGCGCATCATAAGATCGGTGACCGACATCTCAGCGGTCAACTCCGAGGCGGATTTAGCTAAGCATAGTTGGATAATGGATACTAATACTAGTTATGTCATATATTGTCTTGTGGTGAACTATGTTGTCTGTAGATATACGTGGTGGCTCTAGAGAAATCTGCCTCGCTCCACCTGCTCAACAAAAGGGCCAAGGGCACGGTTCGCCTGCACGTACACGCGTATACGCGGGCTCACCGGCCAGAACCCGACTTCGAGTTTTTTTTTTTAAAACCGAGTTCCCGTCTCTCATCGCCATCGCCTCGCCTCCCCACTCTTTCTTCCGTTCGTGCCGTCGAACGCACGCACGCACGCGCTCGCCACGCCCTCACTGCTCTTTACTTAACCCACAAGCTCCCAACGCAATTTTGTTCAATTTTGTTCCTCATCTCCTCCCACACCTCTCCCTTCATTTACGCGCCACGACCGTCGTCCCCCATTTCCCCCGGAGTGAGCTCCATCAGCTCAGCTCTATCCCCACTCCCGCCGGAAACCCCTCTCCGCCTCTCACCTCCCACGACCACCTCGCACCAAGATCTCAAGCTACGCCACGAGCTTCATGCTGTCCTAGCGCGCCCTCCCACCGCCCAATTAAAACCTCCTTCTTTTTATGGAGTTCACGCGCAGGCGGCGCGTGTACAATGCCGCCGTCCCCAGCGCCTGCTTCCTGCTCTTCCTCCTCCTCCTCCTCGCCGCCTCCCTCCTCCCCTCATCCTCTCGCCACCACTCCTCCCCCGCCACAAATCACGTCCTCAAGTTGACGTCCTCCGCGCCCCCGTCCACGTCCCCTTCCTCCGGCAAGAACGAGCCGGGCAACTGCGAGGACCTGGAGGCCCTCGACGGCGCGGAGGCCAAGTGCGCCTACATCCTCTCGCACACGCCCTGCGCGCCGGCGGGGTACGTCGACTACCTCCGCCTCTTCTACTGCGGCTTCGGCGCCGCGCCGCCCGCCGTCGGCTACGCGGCCTTCCTGCTCTGGCTCGTCGTCCTCTTCTACCTCCTCGGCGATACCGCCTCCGAGTACTTCTGCGCCTCCCTCGAGGGCCTCTCCGCCGCGCTGCGCCTCCCGCCCGCCGTCGCGGGCGTCACGCTCCTCTCGCTCGGCAACGGCGCGCCCGACGTCTTCGCCAGCGTCGTCTCCTTCGCCGCCGGCGACGGCGGGGACGGCGGCGGCGTGGGCCTCAACAGCGCGCTCGGCGGCGCGCTCTTCGTGTCCACCGTCGTCGCCGGCGTCGTCGCGCTCGCCTCCGCCGCCGGCTCCCGCGGCGGGGCCGTGGTGGAGCTGAGCGGGTTCGTCCGCGACCTCTGCTTCCTCTTCTTCGCGCTCTGCTTCCTCGTGGCGGTCCTCGCCACCGGCACGGTCACCGTCTGGGTCGCCGCGGCCTTCGTCTCCCTCTACGCCGCCTACGTCCTCCTCGTCTGGACCTCCCAGTGCTGCGCCGGCGCCGACCCGGGCAAGCCGGACCTCGCCGAGCCGCTCCTCCTCGACGACAACGACGCCCCGACCCTGCCGTCCCACTCCGCCAAGCCGACGGACCCATCGAAAAAATCACGCCTTCAGCACATCCTGCACGCGCTCACCATGCCGCTGTACCTGCCGCGGCGCCTGACCATCCCGGACATCGCGGGGCACCGCTGGCACAAGCCCTCCGCCGTGGCATCCGTCGCGCTGGCGCCGGTCCTGGTCGCCACGACCTTCACCTCGCGCAGCCCGGCGGCGGCCTCGCTGGACCACGGCCACGGCGTCGGCATCCTCCTCGCCAGCGCCTTCCTGGGCCTCCTCCTGGCGGCCCTCGCCGCGTCCACCACGGACGCCAACTCCGCGCCCCGCAGCCGGCGTCACCGCGTGCCGTGGCTCGCCGCGGGGTTCCTGATGAGCGTGCTCTGGGCCTACACGCTGGCGCGGGAGCTGGTGGCGCTGCTCGTGGCCATCGGGTACATGGTGGGCGTGGACTCGGGCGTGCTGGGCGTCACGGTGCTGGCGTGGGGGGACTCGCTGGGCGACCTCGTCTCCAACGTCGCCATGGCCACGCACGGCGGGCCCGGCGGCGCGCAGACGGCCGTGTCGGCCTGCTACGCCGGCCCGCTCTTCAACACGGTGGTGGGGCTCGGGCTGTCGCTCACGCTGGCGGCGGGCGCGCAGTACCCGGCGCCCTTCACGATCCCGGCGGACGGGGCGGTGTACGAGACGGTGGCGTTCCTCTTCGCCGGGCTGGCGTGGGCGCTGCTGGTGGTTCCGGCGAGGGGGATGCGGCTGGGCCGGCTGTACGGGGTCGGGCTCATCGTCATCTACCTCTGCTTCTTCGGCACCCGCGTCCTCAACAGCCTCGGCCTATGGTAGCAGCGAGCCACGCAGCAAGCGTCAGCGTGAACACACACACGATGCTTCTGCTGCTGCTGCTCTGCTCCCCGTCCGTCAATGGCGGCCGGCCACTGATTGTACGTAGAAGCGCTAGCGGATCGGAGGAGGATGATGATGATGATACGTAGATAGATCAGATGATGTACAGTAGTAGTAGCGGAATTTAGCCATGTAATTGTTCATTGTTTTGGTTGGCATCCCATCAAGTTAGTTTCCCTCCAGTACAACAACTACAGTGAAATGAACACATGCTGGCCCTTCTTTCACCGTAGCCGTATCAATCCGGGATTTGATTGCGCGAGCCAAGTTAGCTCCATGTTGCGATCCAACAGCAACTGATTGTCCAGTTCGTGGACCACGCTTGTTTCCGCCGATGCTTCGAAAACATGTGGGTGCGCCATCCATCACCTGTAAACGACATAGCATCTATGATGACGAGGTACGACGGTTCGCTCTCATGATTGTCGTGCTCTAGACAAGCCCATTTTGCTCTACTGATGTCTCTGTGTAGGGCTAGTATGGTTGCTCGCACCCATTTTCGGCTTCTCAAAACTTGGCTGAAACTTGTGCGGAAATGCAATCTCTAATTCATTTTCTGTCGTTTGTACTAACGACTCCCTCTGATCCATAATAAGTGTTAAAGATTTTATGCTGATCTAGTATAAAGTTCGCACTAAGTTATCGACATTTACTTTGAATCGGATCAAGCGAATAACTAGTTTGGTTTCTACTATTTTCTTCTTCCCTGCATGAGGTGACTTGAAGTACGATGTGTCGTAGTCAGAGATATTGATGTGTTGGATATACAACCAGCAAAGATGATCTTCCTCCGAGCTAGGGGCGGACCCAGAACAAGAAAAACCCGGGGTCACTCTAGTTTCGTACCTAGATTTGGGGGTGTCACACACTAGAAATGAATAAAATTTACTAAGAAATACAATTTCAACCCGGTGTCCTATGACACCTGGTAGCATAACCTAGGTCTGCCCCTGCTTCGAGCGTAAAGGCTTGTTGATAAAATCGGTGTCTTTGGGGTTATCCTAATTGGGAACTGAGTTAGTTCTTGGTTATATATGAGACATGGAAGAAGTCAATACTCTACAAGAAGTGCAAATTGAACCAACCTTGATTTGCGCAAAGTACTCCATCACGTGTGATGTTCTCTCCTCTGCCCAACACACATTCTCAAGCCATTTGAGCCGGAGGATCTGAACCCACCTTCCTCTTCAATGCCTCAAATGGTTGTAAATCCGTTCCTTGACGACTCGGCGCCCGAAGGTCTCGAAAAGGCCTCTGAAACAGTTTGAATGACCTTCAGCATAAACTCTTTATCTATTGGGACCCATTCTTGATGAACTGATGGACCCTGTTGAGGACGGAGGTGGACATAGCACCGCTTATAGATATCAAAGCGGCACCGCCAGCGTTACTAAGTTAGCCTACAACTCGGTGAGTTTTACTTCCCCTATATCACAAATCAAAGTACCAGAGTACAAAAATATTGGTAAGCATGCAACTTACAATCAAACTGCTCAGGAAGCTAGCACATCTAACATTCTAACAAGGTCTGTGAAGATGAACAATGCAACACCGTTAAGTTGGTTAAGTGCTCTACGTTGCGTGGCACCATCTATGAGTGAAATGCTAGCACAAGAAGAAGAATTATACATTTTAGAACCAACCATCGAACTATCGTCCTTATACTATCGTCCTTATACTTGGACCACACAACAATGAAGATCAGAAAAATCATTGATCTACATCTTCCGCATGCTACATCATGAAACAAGAATTGCCTAAAATGGGAAGGGGTAGAAACCCGGTTGGAAAAAACATCACGAAACAAAAGTTGCAAAATTTAACAGATCTAAGCTACCATATGGAATCAGATCTAAGCGATCACACGTCTAGGGTTCAATGTTACTCACACAGCTTTGATCATCGGACGAGGAAGATGACATGTCCGCGAGGTGGAGGAAGAAGACTTTCCACGACGGTACTCCACCGGCGAGAGTAGATGGTGTCGCTTACCTGCTTGTCAGTGAAGAATCTTTCAGGAAAGAGAAGCTCGAATGGGAGAAAATAATGGCAAGGGATTTGGCGGTGAGACGGAGCGGTGCGGATAAGTGGTGTGAATCGGTGGCAGGTGACCTAATGTCTCCCGCCAAATTTTCACGGATGCACGTGAGCGCTTGCCATCTCTCCATCACACGAGCTCGATATGACATTTCCCCCAACGAGCGTGTGGAGAGGTTGTCTTACTGAAAATGTTCACATCGAGCATGCATCCTCATACAGAGTCTAGACCAGTTTAAAAAGCATGGGTTGGAAAAAAAAATTCGTATAGATAATCAAACTAGCGGGTTTCTTCTTTTGTAGATACAACCCGGCGAGCAACTCCTAACGCTTTTGTTGCCGACTAGGTAGCTAATCCTTGGGGATTGGTCATGTCATTAGGATCTCCCGTATTAGCAACGTCGCCGGCAATATCTAGGACGACAGAAGACGGCATCTGTGGTGTTGGTAGACTAATCGACGAACGTTATTCGTCTCGCTCATTTTGGGCCAATTCGGTCCCCTTGTCCTTGGTCATAAGCTAAACCCGGGCATTCCTCTAAACAAGACTTGCCATTTCGCACCACATATAAAGGAAAGAAGTCTAGATAACCTCTTAGTTTCAGATTTGGGACGTTTAGCCCCCTCAGGTTTGAAGTGGAGCACATAACCCCCTCAAGTATGATTTACCGGTTAAATTACCCCCTTGGAAACCAGATAGCTGTTTTAAGCTGATTTGGACAGTGGTTTTGGCCACGTAGATTATTACGTTTAAGAGATGGGGCAGGAAAGTCTCCCCTTCCGCGTCTCTCGCCTGTATCGACTGCGCGTTCGAGGAGGACGACGACGGCTAGCGCGGCGGCCTGGCAGCGGTGTCGCGGGCTCGGGGCAGCCTGCAGGTGTGGCCCAACACCGGTGTTTGCCGGAGGATGCGTCGGCGCTCGCGCTCGGGGAACGCCGGCGGCGTGGAGCCGCCCTGATCGCCTGCTTCGTCAGGGATGCGCACCGGGCGGTGGTGAACGCCGCCTTCACCAGGGACACACACAAAGGCGAGGCCTTGTCCGTTTTGATTCTATCGATGGAGCAGGTCTGAGAATCAGCACGATATCCGTCTGGGATGCTGCAGGCGCACCGAACGCGACGCATACCATATTCCTTGAACAGATTCAATCAAAAAGCTCCAAACTCCAAAACAGTACTAAAGAACTGTAAAAAAGTAAGCCTTTTAAGTCGCACGCGGTAATCTAAACTCGAAATCAGTACCTATTGTCCCACAAAATCGGCAGAGAATCGAGCAGTACTGACACTAAAACCTGCCCCAGATCCAATCCCCCGATTTGCATCCCAAATCGACCCGTCCTCTTCCAGGCCGTCCGTCCGTCCTAAGTTCTCTCCACAGAATGATGGAAAGGGTTAGCTATTCTGGCGAGGAAGGAGCGCGAACCCACACTGATTCGAGGACCGCCTGCGAATCATCCGATTCAGCCGCCGATCATGGGAGAGACGAGCGGAGCAGCGCGGAAGAGAGACGAGCGGAGGGGAAGAGCAGAGACGAGTAGAGCGACGACCAGTAAAGGAAGCGGTTCGACGGCGACCAGACCACGACCAGGTGACAACTCACCCAAGCGTTGTCTACACGTGGACCAATACCGCCCTCTAAAACAGCCATTAGCCTCCAAAACTGCCTAGAGGGGGTAATTTAAACGGTATGTCATACTTGAGGGGGTTATGTGCTCCACTTCAAACCTGAGGGGGTTAAACGTTCCAAATCTGAAACATAAGGGGTTATCTAGACTTCTTTCCATATAAAGTTAGGTCGCAGAAGTTTTCGAGTTTCCAGACCGAAACGTTTTGCTCCGTCTTTCTCGGGCGATTAGGGTTTCCCTGCGCCGCCACGAGATGACGGGAGTAGCATGAATTCTCAGCCAACTCGGCGGCCGGAGAGTTCGGATCCAAGACCGTCAGCGGTTCCAGTACCGACAGGCGGAAGGTCTCCTCGGGGCTCACGACCGGGAGGGACCAAGGTTGACTCGGAACACACCAATATACCTCCAGGCGGGAGGGAAGATCCTGCGCAGAACCGTTCGACATCACCAATGGCGTCGGCGGGAGCGGACAACAGCGTTCCGAGGGCAGAAGAGCGTCGGGAGGGCAACTCCGGCGATCCGCACGTGAATTCGCACCGGATGGCATCTGATGGGGAGGAAGAAGAGATCCTGGAGGAGGTTGACTGGGTTCGGCCAGTGGAAATCGAGGACGATGGGGAGGATGAAGACGATCTGGACGCCGCTGCGGGTAGGTGGACCGCGCTCGCGCGATATGTCTCACGCCGCCGGTATAGTGCTCGTACCATGTTCGATGAACTGGGATCCGTTTGGCGAACGGAGCACAAGATGACGTACAAAGACCTTGGGGATAACCTGTTTCAGCTAGATTTTCATGGTGAGGCGGATTACCAATTCGTTATCAAAGGAGGAACCTGGCATCATCGGCACGATGCTCTGATCGTCGTTCCGTTCGGACGGGATGTTTCCGCGGCAGAGGCCCGGCCTCTAGCTTTCCCTATCTGGATTAGGGTTTATGATCTGCCAAGGAAGCTAATGACGAGGAAGAAAGGCACAGCTTTGCTGGAACAGCTGGGAGAGGTTCTGGAGGTGGACACCGATGATGGTGAGCAAGCAAGTGGCCCTTTCTTGAGAGTTCGTCTGTGCTGGCCAATTCGGCAGCCTCTGGTGTATACGCTGCCTGTCTCTAGGCACGATAAAGTGACATGACATAACATCCGATATGAGAGAGTGCCAAATTTCTGCTTCTATTGTGGTCGCATTGGCCATGCTCGCAAAGAGTGCAAGCTCGAGGTTGTACCCCACCCTGGCCGGCGATATGGACCAGAACTGAGGATCTCGCCTTTTAAGAAGTTCGATGCTCGTCGGTTCACGGTGAAGGGCAGAAAGCCACCTGCTGCCCGTAAGTTCTTTGATGATGGGGATGAGAGCAGCGCTGGTCGTACGGACCGCTCGCCGGGCTTCAGCTCCCCAGCTGCTTCGCGCGTTCAATCCTCGGAGCGCTCTCGGAAACATCAGCGAGTGCCTCCGCCAGCACATGTTGCAGAAGAGGGTGATCGCATGCAGGATAATAATGCAGCGGATAAATCAGCCCAGGAGGAGCTTGCGCGGGATTTAAAGGATAGACTGAGAGTTCATGTGTCACCGGTGAAGAGTGCACCTATTCCTAACAGGGGGACTGCTCAGGCATCGGAACGGGTAGCTAAAATGCAAGAGGCCACTGGAAATCTGAAGCGGACGTTTGATGGGGTCCGTGAATTGAGGAAACAGTGGGAGGATATGGCTGCTAAAAATAAAGCAGTACCACCAAAGAGTAAACATTCAGAGGAGGCGACGGAACAGGAGCCGTCGGTAAACTCTCCATCAGTCAAGCCTTCTGGGGCTGCGAAGGAAGCTGCTCCTTCAGCCCATCACACGGAGTCCAAGCGTTTTTGCGAGGTTACCGGAGTTAATTATCGGATCTATCAAAACCGGAGGGGAACGGTAAATCAATTAAGGATCCGTGAGCCCTTTGGCAATAGGGGAGGAGCGGAGTTACGTGCAAATAGCCTGCTGGGGAAAAGAGCGGCTGAGTTCGAGATGACCCATGCCCATGAACAGGAGGAGTCTAGTTTCGAGATTCTTCTTGAGCCAAAGCGGCTCAGAAGGGAGGAGGCATCAACAGCGAACAATGAGAACATGTCGGGTCCTCATGACGAGGCCCGACATGAGCAATGAGTATCATAGGCTGGAACTGTCGGGGGGCGGGGCAATCCCCGACAGTTCAAGAGCTTGTCTGCCTAGTGCAGACGCATCACCCCAGTCTCGTGTTTCTGTGCAAGACTAGGCAACATCCTGACCGTGTGCGTAACCTGCGATACCGTCTGGGGATGAAAGGCTGCTTTGCTGTTAAAGGTGATGGTTATGGTGGAGGTTTGGCTCTTTTCCACTCCGAGGACGTGGTGGTTGATTTGCTTTCCTACAGCCACCGCCATATCGATGTTCATATTCAGGGTGGGCCGTTTGGGGCCAGGTGGAGGGGGACCTTTGTGTATGGTGAACCAAAACCATCCGAGCGACACCACATGTGGACTTTGTTGCGCAGGATCAAATCGGAATCCTCTGAACCATGGTTGCTGCTTGGTGATTTCAACGAGGCGATGTGGCAGGCTGAACACTTCTCTAATACGAAGTGGTCTGAGCGCCAGATGCAAGATTTCCGAAGTGTGCTATCTTTTTGTGATGTATATGATCTGGGTTTCACTGGAGTTCCGTGGACGTTTGACAATAAACAGAAGGGAGTCCGTAATGTCAAGGTCCGACTTGACCGAGCGGTGGCGTCACCAGCTTGGGCGCTGCGTTTTCCTGATGCCAGAGTGCACCATTTGGTTTCATCGCGCTCGGATCACTGTCCGCTCCTGGTGTCCCTGGTCCAGGATCGGGAGACGCAACGGAAACCACCTATCAGGCGATATGAAATCATGTGGGAGCGGGAGCCGACGCTTGCGGCAACTGTCGAGGAAGCATGGTCACGGCGTGTTGGGGTACGTGACCTGGGAGACATATGTTCTTCGCTCCGCACCGTCATGGGCTCCCTGTATGATTGGCGAAAGCAATATTTCAAGCCTGTGTCAAAGGAGATCGAAAGGAAGCGGAAGAAGCTGGAAGGCCTGCTGCTGTTATCGGATGAGGACAGTGTGCGTGCTCGGCAACAACTCCAGTGCGAGATGGATGAGCTTCTATATAGAGAAGAGTTGATGTGGTTGCAACGCTCACGAGTGGCTTGGCTGCGTGAGGGCGATAGGAACACTCGGTATTTCCACCGGAAGGCGTCATGGCGAAGGAAGAAAAACCGTATCCTTAAATTACGTCGGGAGGATGGCTCATGGACTGATGATCCTGAGGAGATGGGAGCCAGGACGACCTCCTTCTTCCAGCAGCTTTATACCAGGGAGGATGATGTTGATCCATCGGACCTGCTAGAACTTTTTCCACGTCACGTCACTGCTGATATGAACGATTCCTTGTGTGCCCCTTTTTCAGAAAAGGAGATTAGTGACGCTTTGTTTCAGATCGGCCCTTTGAAGGCTCCAGGACCCGATGGTTTTCCTGCGCGGTTCCTGCAGCGAAACTGGGGCCTCCTCAAAGACGACATTGTCAAGGCCGTACAGGAGTTCTTCAGTTCTGGGACACTGCCTGAGGAAGTCAATGAGACAGCAATTGTACTTATCCCTAAAAAGGACAACCCTGAGGAGCTCAAGGATTTCCGGCCTATAAGCTTATGCAACGTTGTATTTAAAATCATCTCCAAATGCTTGGTGAACCGTCTCCGGCCTCTTCTCCAGGACATTATCTCTCTGATGCAGAGTGCGTTCATCCCAGGCAGGCTTATTACCGATAATGCCTTCATGGCCTTCGAGTGTTTTCATGCAATTCAGAGCAACTCAAAAGAGCGGTCGAAATTCTGTGCTTATAAGTTGGATATGGCTAAGGCTTATGACCGCGTGGATTGGCGCTTTTTGGAAGGTGTAATGACGAAACTGGGCTTTCATAGTACATGGATACGGTGGATTATGCAGTGTGTTACCACCGTGCGGTATTCGGTTCGTCTCAATGGACATGCGCTGGACACCTTCACGCCTACACGCGGGCTACGCCAAGGCGATCCTCTCTCACCATATTTGTTCTTGTTTGTCGCTGATGGCCTCTCTCGTCTGGTGCAGCGGGAGGTGGAGCTTGGACGTTTAAATGATCTCAAAATCTGCCGGCGTGCACCGGGCATGTCGCATCTTCTCTTTGCGGACGATAGCCTCCTCTTCTTTGAGGGGTCGGTCCAACAAGCCAGGGTCGTGAAGGACATTCTTGATCATTATGAGAAGGCCACGGGACAGCTTGTTAGCTTGGGTAAGTGCTCAATCATGTATGGTCGCCAAGTCTCTGTGCACGTGCAAGAGGAAATCAAGCAAATTTTACACTATGAACGGAGAGCTTTGAAGAAAAGTACCTTGGCCTCCCTGTTCCCGAAGGCCAAATGCGTAAAGGGAAATTTAAAACCCTCAAGGAGCGTTTCCAGAAGCGGCTGAGTGATTGGGTGGAGAAATATTTATCAAGTGGAGGGAAGGAGGTTCTAATAAAAGCCATACTGCAAGCCCTGCCTGTTTATACCATGAGTGTGTTCCAATTCCCTGTTGGCCTAGTGGAAGAACTGAACCAGCTGATCCGAGATTTTCATTGGGGTGATGAACATGAACGGAGACGCATGCATTGGCTCTCTTGGGACAAGCTGACCCAACCCAAACTGAGTGGTGGTATGGGCTTTCGTGATTTCCGAGTATACAACCAGGCTCTTCTCGCTCGACAGTCCTGGCGACTATTGCAATATCCGGACAGTCCTTGTGCACGTCTTCTTAAGGCGAAATATTACCCATCGGGCCACCTTCTTGACACTGCGTTTATCCAGGATGTCTCGGCAACCTGGAAGGGTGTCATGCACGGGTTGGAGCTACTGAAACAGGGGGCCATCTGGCGGATCGGCTCAGGCTCCATGGTGAAAATCTGGCGGGATAATTGGCTACCGAGGGCTGGGCATATGAAGTTATCAGGGATGAAGCAACGGTGCAGACTGAAATGGGTCTCCCAGTTTATTGACCCGACGACAAACACATGGGATGAAGCTACTATTCGGGAATATTGCCTTCCGAACGATGTAGATGCTATACTTCAGCTTAAATTGCCCCAGCGGCGGACGGACGACTTCGTGGCATGGCTCCCAGAGGCTTCCGGTTTGTTTACTGTATGCAGCGCATATCGGCTGGGCATTGATGGCGTGTATTTCACACGTTCGTTGGGCAACCCCAAGAGGAACGTATGATGAGCACAACAGCAAGTTTTCCCTCAGAAAGAAACCAAGGTTTATCGAACCAGGAGGAGCCAAGAAGCACGTTGAAGGTTGATGGCGGCGGGATGTAGTGCGGCGCAACACCAGAGATTCCGGCGCCAACGTGGAACCTGCACAACACAACCAAAGTACTTTGCCCCAACGAAACAGCTGAGGTTGTCAATCTCACCGGCTTGCCGTAACAAAGGATTAACCGTATTGTGTGGAAGATGATTGTTTGCAGAGAAAACAAGAGAACAAGTATTGCAAGTAGATTGTATTTCAAGAAAGAGAATTGGACCGGGGTCCACAGCTCACTAGAGGTGTCTCTCCCATAAGACGAACAAGCATGTTGGGTGAACAAATTACAGCTTGGGCAATTGACAAATAAAGAGAGCATGACAATGCACATACATATCATGATGAGTATAGTGAGATTTAATTGGGCATTACGACAAAGTACATAGACCGCCATCCAACCGCATCTATGCCTAAAAAGTCCACCTTCAGAGTTATCATCCGAACCCCTCCAAGCATTAAGTTGCAAAGCAACAGTACAATTGCATTAAGTATGGTGCGTAATGTAATCAACAACTACATCCTTAGACATAGCATCAATGTTTTATCCCTAGTGGCAACAAGACAACACAACCTTAGAACTTTCTCATCATCGTCCTGGTGTCAATGCAGCATGAACCCACTATCGAGCATAAGTACTCCCTCTTGGAGTTAAAAGCATCTACTTGGCCGTAGCATCTACTAATAACGGAGAGCATGCAAGATCATAAACAACACATGTATAACTTTGATAATCAACATAACAAGTATTCTCTATTCATCGGATCCCAACAAACGCAACATATAGAATTACATATAGATGATCTTGATCATGATAGGCAGCTCACAAGATCCGACAATGATAGCACAATGGGGAGAAGACAACCATCTAGCTACCGCTATGGACCCATAGTCCAGGGGTAGACTACTCACACATCACACCGGAGGCGACCATGGCGGCGTAGAGTCCTCCGGGAGATGAATCCCCTCTCCGGCAGGTGCCGGAGGCGATCTCCGTGATCCCCCGAGATGGGATCGGCGGCGACGGCGTCTCGCAATGTTTTCCGTATCGTGGCTCTCGGTCACCGGGGGTTTCGTCACGGAGGCTATTTGTAGGCGGAAGGGCAAGTCAAGAGGCGGCACGGGGGCCCACACCACATGGCCGCGCGGCCAAGGGGGGCCGCGCCGCCCTAGGGTTTGGCTCCCCCGTGGCCCCTCTTCGTCTCGTCTTCGGTCTTCCGGAAGCTTCGTGAGAAAATAGGCCTCCGGGCTTTTATTTCGTCCAATTCCGAGAATATTTCTTTACTAGGATTTCGAAACCAAAAACAGCAGTAAAACAAAGAATCGGCACTTCGGCATCTTGTTAATAGGTTAGTTCCGTAAAATGCACGAATATGATATAAAGTGTGCATAAAACATGTAGATAACATCAATAATGTGGCATGGAACACAAGAAATTATCGATACGTTGGAGACGTATCGCATCCCCAAGCTTAGTTCTCGCTCGTCCCGAGCAGGTAAAACGATAACAAAGATAATTTCTGGAGTGACATGCCATCATAATCTTGATCATACTATTTGTAAAGCATATGTAGAGAATGCAGCGATCAAAACAATGGTGATGACATGAGTAAACAAGTGAATCATAAAGCAAAGACTTTTCATGAATAGCACTTCAAGACAAGCATCAATAAGTCTTGCATAAGAGTTAACTCATAAAGCAATAATTCAAAGTAAAGGTATTGAAGCAACACAAAAGAAGATTAAGTTTCAGCGGTTGCTTTCAACTTGTAACATGTATATCTCATGGATATTGTCAACATAGAGTAATATAATAAGTGCAATAAGCAAGTATGTAGGAATCAATGCACAGCTCACACAAGTGTTTGCTTCTTGAGGTGGAGAGAAATAGGTGAACCGACTCAACATTGAAAGTAAAAGAATGGTCCTCATAGAGGAAAAGCATCGATTGCTATATTTGTGCTAGAGCTTTGATTTTGAAAACATGAAACAATTTTGTCAACGGTAGTAATAAAGCATATGCATCATGTAAATTATATCTTATAAGTTGCAAGCCTCATGCATAGTGTACTAATAGTGCTCGCACCTTGTCCTAATTAGCTTGGACTACCCGGATTATCACCGCAATACATATGCTTTAACCAAGTTTCACAAAGGGGTACCTCTATGCCGCCCGTACAAAGGTCTAAGGAGAAAGCTCGCATTTGGATTTCTCGCTTTTGATTATTCTCAACTTAGACATCCATACCGGGACAACATAGACAACAGTATAATGGACTCCTCTTTTAATGCTTTAAGCATTTGACAACAATTAATTCTTTTCTCATTAGAGATTTGAGGATGTTTGTCCAAAACTGAAACTTCCACCATGGAATCATGGCTTTAGTTAGCGGCCCAATGTTCTTCTCTCACAATATGCATGCTCAAACCATTCAACTCAATGTAGATCGCCCTTACTTCGTACAAGACGAACATGCATAGCAACTCACATGAAATTCAACAATGAGTTGATGGCGTTCCCAAGCAAACATGGTTATCGCACAACAAGCAACTTAATAAGAGATAAAGTGCATAATTACATATTCAATACCACAATAGTTTTTAAGCTATTTGTCCCATGAGCTATATATTGCAAAGGTGAATGATGGAATTTTAAAGGTAGCACTCAAGCAATTTACTTTGGAATGGCTGGAAAATACCATGTAGTAGGTAGGTATGGTGGACACAAATGGCATAGTGGTTGGCTCAAGTATTTTGGATGCATGAGAAGTATTCCCTCTCGATACAAGGTTTAGGCTAGCAAGGCTATTTAGAAACAAACACAAGGATGAACCGGTGCAGCAAAACTCACATAAAAGACATATTGAAAGCATTATAAGACTCTACACCGTCTTCCTTGTTGTTCAAACTCAATACTAGAAATTATCTAGACCTTAGAGAAACCAAATATGCAAACCAAATTTTAGCATGCTCTATGTATTTCTTCATTAATAGGTGCAAAGCATATGATGCAAGAGCTTAAACATGAGCACAACAATTGCCAAGTATCACATTACCCAAGACATTTATAGCAATTACTACATGTATCATTTTCCAATTCCAACCATATAACAATTTAACGAAGGAGAAACTTCGCCATGAATACTATGAGTAGAAACCAAGGACATATTTGTCCATATGCTACAGCGGAGTGTGTATCTCTCCCATGAAGTGAATGCTAGGATCCATTTTATTCAAACAAAACAAAAACAAAAACAAACCGACGCTCCAAGAAAAAGCACATAAGATGTGGCCGAATAAAAATGTAGTTTCAGGGGAGGAACCCGATAATTTGTTGATGAAGAAGGGGATGCCTTGGGCATCCCCAAGCTTAGACGCTTGAGTCTTCTTGATATATGCAGGGGTGAACCACCGGGTGCATCCCCAAGCTTAGAGCTTTCACTCTCCTTGATCATGTTGCATCATACTCCTCTCTTGACCCTTGAAAACTTCCTCCACACCAAACTCGAAACAACTCATTAGAGGGTTAGTGCACAATATAAATTGACATATTCAGAGGTGACACAATCATTCTTAACACTTCTGGACATTGCATAATGCTACTGGACATTAGTGGATCAAAGAAATTCATCCAACATAGCGAAAAGAGGCAATGCGAAATAAAAGGCAGAATCTGTCAAAACAGAACAGTTCGTATTGACGAATTTTAAAATGGCACCAGACTTGCTCAAATGAAAATGCTCAAATTGAATGAAAGTTGCGTACATATCTGAGGATCATGCACGTAAATTGGCATAATTTTCTGAGCTTCCTGCAGGGCAGTGGGCTCAGATTCGTGACAGCAAAGAAATCTGGAACTGCGCAGTAATCCAAATCTAGTACTTACTTTTCTATCAACGGCTTAACTTGGCACAACAAAACTCAAAACTAAGATAAGGAGAGGTTGCTACAGTAGTAAACAACTTCCAAGACACAAAATAAAAACAAAGTACTGTAGGTAAAAACATGGGTTGTCTCCCATAAGCGCTTTTCTTAACGCCTTTCAGCCTAGGCGCGAAAGTGTGTATCAAGTAACATCGAGAGATGAAGCATCAACATCATAATTTGTTCTAATGATAGAATCATAAGGTACCTTCATTCTCTTTCTAGGGAAGTGTTCCATACCTTTCTTGAGAGGAAATTGATATTTTATATTTCCTTCCCTCATATCAATAATAGCACCAACAGATCAAGAAAAGGTCTTCCCAATATAATTGGACAAGATGCATTGCATTCAATATCCAAGACAACAAAATCAACGGGAACAAGATTATTGTTAACGGTAATGCGAACATTATCAACTTTACCCAAAGGTTTCTTTGTAGAATGATCAGCAAGATTAACATCCAAATAACAATTTTTCAACTGTGGCAAGTCAAGCATATTATAAATTTTCTTCGGCATAACGTAAATACTTGCACCAAGATCACATAAAGCATTACAATCAAAATCTTTAACCTTCATCTTAATGATGGGCTCCCAACCATCCTCTAGCTTTTTAGGAATAGAGGCTTCACGCTCTAGTTTCTCTTCTCTAGCTTTTATGAGAGCATTTGTAATATGATGCGTGAAAGCCAAATTTATAGCACTAGCATTAGGACTTTTAGCAAGTTTTTGCAAGAACTTTATAACTTCAGAGATGTGGCAATCATCAAAATTCAAACCATTATAATCTAAAGCAATGGGATCATCATCCCCAATGTTGGAAAAAATTTCAGCAGCCTTTATCACAGCAGTTTCAAGCAGCTTTAGCAGCTTCAGCAGCTTTTCGCGCTTTGCATTAGAAGTGGAAACATTGCTAACACCAATTCTTTTATTAGTATGAGTAGGAGGTGCAGCAACATGTGTAGCATTAGCATTACTAGTGGTGGTAATAGTCCAAACTTTAGCTATATTCTTCTCTTTAGCTAGCTTTTCATTTTCTTCTCTATCCCACCTAGCACGCAGTTCAGCCATTAATCTTATATTCTCATTAATTCTAACTTGAATGGCATTTGCTGTAGTAGCAATCTTATTATGATGATTCTCATTAGGCAAAACTTTTGATTTCAAAAGATCAACATCAGCAGACAAGACTATCGACTTTAGAAGCAAGTATATCAATTTTCCCAAGCTTTTCTTCAACAGCATTTGTTAAAAGCAGCTTTGTGTACCAATAAATTCTTTAAGCATGGCTTCAAGTCCAGGGGGTGAGTTCCTATTATTGTTGTAAGAATTTCCATAAGAATTACCATAGCCGTTGCCATTATTATAAGGATATGGCCTATAGTTGTTACTAGAATTGTTCCGGTAAGCATTGTTGTTGAAATTATTATTTTTAATGAAGTTTACATCAACATGTTCTTCTTGTGCAACCAATGAAGCTAACGGAACATTATTAGGATCAATATTAGTCCTATCATTCACAAGCATAGACATAATAACATCAATCTTATCACTCAAGGAAGAGGTTTCTTCAACAGAATTTACCTTCTTACCTTGTGGAGCTCTTTCCGTGTGCCATTCAGTAGTAGTTGATCATCATATTATCAAGAAGCTTTGTTGCTTCACCAAGAGTGATGGACATAAAGGTACCTCCAAGCAGCTGAATCCAATAAATTCCGCGAAGAAAAATTTAGTCCCGCATAGAAGGTTTGGATGATCATCCAAGTAGTCACTCCATGGGTTGGGCAATTTTTAACCGGAGATTTCATTCTTTCCCAAGCTTGAGCAACATGTTCAGTATCTAATTGTTTAAAATTCATTATGCTACTCCTCAAAGATATAATTTTAGCAGGGGGATAATATCTACCAATAAAAGCATCCTTGCATTTAGTCCATGAATCAATACTATTCTTAGGCAGAGATAGCAACCAATCTTTAGCTCTTCCTCTTAATGAGAAAGGGAACAATTTTAGTTTAATAATATCACCATCTACATCTTTATATTTTTGCATTTCACATAGTTCAACAAAATTATTAAGATGGGCAAGCAAGCATCATCGTAACTAATTCCGTAAAATTGATCTTTCATGACAAGATTCAAGAAAGCAGTGTTTAATTTCAAAGAATTCTGCCGTAGTAGCAGGTGGAGCAATAGGTGTGCATAAGAAATCATTATTATTTGTGGTTGTGAAGTCACACAACTTAGTATTTTCAGCGTTGGCCATTTTAGCAATAGTAAATAAAGCAAACTAGATAAAGTAAATGCAAGTAAACTAATTTTTTTGTGTTTTTGATATAGAATGCAAGACAGCAAATAAAGTAAAACTAGCAACTAATTTTTTTTGTGTTTTGATTTAGTGCAGCAAACAAAGTAGTAAATAAAATAAAGCAAGACAAAAACAAAGTAGAGAGATTGAGAAGTGGAGACTCCCCTTGCAGCGTGTCTTGATCTCCCCGGCAACGGCGCCGTAAAATATGCTTGATGGCGTGTATTTCACACGTTCGTTGGGCAACCCCAAGAGGAAGGTATGATGAGCACAAGCAGCAAGTTTTCCCTCGTAAAGAAACCAAGGTTTATCGAACCAGGAGGAGCCAAGAAGCACGTTGAAGGTTGATGGCGGCGGGATGTAGTGCGGCGCAACACCGCAGATTCCGGCGCCAACGTGGAACCCGCACAACACAACCAAAGTACTTTGCCCCAACGAAACAAAGTGAGGTTGTCAATCTCACCGGCTTGCCGTAACAAAGGATTAACCGTATTGTGTGGAAGATGATTGTTTGCAGAGAAAACAAGAGAACAAGTATTGCAAGAGATTGTATTTCAAGAAAGAGAATTGGACCGGGGTCCACAGCTCACTAGAGGTGTCTCTCCCATAAGACGAACAAAGCATGTTGGGTGAACAAATTACAGCTTGGGCAATTGACAAATAAAGAGAGCATGACAATGCACATACATATCATGATGAGTATAGTGAGATTTAATTGGGCATTACGACAAAGTACATAGACCGCCATCCAACCGCATCTATGCCTAAAAAGTCCACCTTCAGAGTTATCATCCGAACCCCTCCAGCATTAAGTTGCAAAGCAACAGTACAATTGCATTAAGTATGGTGCGTAATGTAATCAACAACTACATCCTTAGACATAGCATCAATGTTTTATCCCTAGTGGCAACAAGACAACACAACCTTAGAACTTTCTCGTCATCGTCCTAGTGTCAATGCAGCATGAACCCACTATCGAGCATAAGTACTCCCTCTTGGAGTTAAAAGCATCTACTTGGCCGCAGCATCTACTAATAACGGAGAGCATGCAAGATCATAAACAACACATGTATAACTTTGATAATCAACATAACAAGTATTCTCTATTCATCGGATCCCAACAAACGCAACATATAGAATTACATATAGATGATCTTGATCATGATAGGCAGCTCACAAGATCCGACAATGATAGCACAATGGGGAGAAGACAACCATCTAGCTACCGCTATGGACCCATAGTCCAGGGGTAGACTACTCACACATCACACCGGAGGCGACCATGGCGGCGTAGAGTCCTCCGGGAGATGAATCCCCTCTCCGGCAGGGTGCCGGAGGCGATCTCCAGTGATCCCCCGAGATGGGATCGGCGGCGACGGCGTCTCGCAATGTTTTCCGTATCGTGGCTCTCGGTCACCGGGGGTTTCGTCACGGAGGCTATTTGTAGGCGGAAGGGCAAGTCAAGAGGCGGCACGGGGGCCCACACCACGTGGCCGCGCGGCCAAGGGGGGCCGCGCCGCCCTAGGGTTTGGCTCCCCCGTGGCCCCTCTTCGTCTCGTCTTCGGTCTTCCGGAAGCTTCGTGAGAAAATAGGCCTCTCGGGCTTTTATTTCGTCCAATTCCGAGAATATTTCTTTACTAGGATTTCTGAAACCAAAAACAGCAGTAAAACAAAGAATCGGCACTTCGGCATCTTGTTAATAGGTTAGTTCCAGAAAATGCACGAATATGATATAAAGTGTGCATAAAACATGTAGATAACATCAATAATGTGGCATGGAACACAAGAAATTATCGATACGTTGGAGACGTATCAGGCATGCAGCCAAAGACGGACGCTCTGAGCAGGGGACAGTGCAGCTCAGAACCGCATGGGGAGCGTAGTATTTGGAACCTGGTCTGGAAGACGCCCGTACCGCAAAAAATCAGAGTCTTCGCGTGGCGCCTCGCCACTGACTCCCTTGCTGTTGCCTCGAGTCTGCATCGGCGTATCCCACGGATTTTGCCAACCTGCGCGGTGTGTGGAGTGGAGGACGAGGACGCTCATCATTGCATGGTTCGATGCACACTTGCCCGAGCGCTCCGTGATGGTATGCGATCAGTCTGGTCGTTACCGTCCGAGGCAGAATTCAGGTATACTGGCAGTAGTTGGTTCCTGCATCTCCTGGATGGCGTCTCAAAGGCGATGCGCGTTAGGATGCTATTCCTCTTTTGGCGGACATGGCATCATCGGAATAATGTCATCCACGGTGACGGTAAGGCGTCTATTGCGGCATCAGTTCCGTTTCTTCAGAGTTACGTCCCATCAGTGCAGGCAGATGCTCAAGTGCCTGATCGAAAAGGGAAGGCAGCTATGCTTCCTCTTTGTCAAGCTGGCCAAGCAACAACATCGGACGCTCCGTCTAATTGGGCTGCCCCTGAAGCGGGGTGGATTAAGGTGAATACAGATGCTGGTTGGAGTGCCACTGATGCTACTGGAGGGATAGGCGTTGTGGTCCGGGATGACCAGGGTGCGGTTCTTTTCTCGGAGTGGAAGACTATTGCATGTTGCTCTAGTGCGGAGGAGGCTGAAGTGTTGGCCTGTCTTGATGGCCTCCGCTATCTAGCGGCTCATCCCGATCAGCGGGGCGTTCTCGAAACTGATTGTGCCCGTGTTGTGGCTGTCCTTTCGTCGCCAGATGAAGATCGATCGGCACATTGGAGTTTGTTCAAGGAGGCCAAGGTTCTTCTGAATATGCTACTGGAGGTTCAAGTTTGTAAGGTGTCTAGGGTGAGCAATCGTGTGGCGCATGAATTAGCGCAGTTAGGCAAGCGTGAGTGTGGTGTGTTGCGTGCGGCAGTCCCTTCCTGCGTGTTGGGAGTGCTCATGCGTGATTGTAAGAACAATATTGCCTAATCAATAAAGCTCACCCAAGTTCAAAAAAAAAAAAAAAAAAAAGTTAGGTCGCAGACTCTACACCGCAAAGTCCCAAACTAGCAACGATTAGTTTATTTTTATTGCTAAAATTAATCAAGGTCGTGCCACGGGCAACCGTCAATTCTTCATCGCATGACATCCCGTAGGCACGCAAAGGACGCTGATTCATCGGTACTGTAGCTCTGACACATCCTGGGACAGACAGACTGACACACACGTCCTGCCTCCGATCGTACACGCGCTTGCGAGCAAATGAATAAGCCTCGGTGCAGGTCCTGCTCCTCCACGTAGGACCACGCGTTAGGGCATCTCCAGCGGCGCGACGTAAACGGACGCTCAGCGACAGTTTTCGTCCGCCGTGACCGGAAATGCGTCTGGGGCCTGTTCCAGCGGGGCGACGCAAAGTGACTGGCCCGTCCGCGGAGATACAAACCTGGCCCAAATATGCGCCTCCGATGCGTCTCTGCGGACGTCCGGAAACGTCCGCTCGTGTCTGGCGGACGTTTCGGCTGGCCCGCCTGGCAGCGACCCTGCGTCGATGCGTCTTCTCAAACGCGCCGCCGACCGCAAAGCTGCGTCGTTTCGGCACTCTGCGCCACGTTAATGGCGACGATGCCTCGACTGCCGAGCGGCCGCCCACCTCCGCCAACCAGGTTAATGGCGACGCCACGCGTCCCGCGGCCACCGCATGCTGCCGGCCTATATAAAGGGGCGCGCGTTCTTCCTCATCCACTCCTCCAAAGAAACCCTAGCCGCCACAAAGCTCGACCGTAGCGCCGCCTAGGTGTTCCTGCGACGCAGCCAAGCCCGCGAGGAAGTCCATGGCCGGTCCTGGTGGCCGGCGAGGCGGTCGAGGCCGCGGCCCTGGGCGCCCCCGTGGCCGGGCAGGGCCGCCGTGGTGGAGCGAGCTACGGCCCCACGCTCGCCGTCGCCTGCGCCCTCCTCGTCCTCGCAGGAGGAGCGCCGCTCGAGTTCCTCCTCCGCATCGACGACGACCCACTCGCCATCAAGCGGCTACCCGACAAGTTCGCCGAGTTCGTCGACGGCGTCGAGCCGGCGCACTTGCGAGCAACGGGAGGCCAGCCGCAACTTCCGCCGCCGGACCGTGGAGGTCCTGTTCGACGGGCGGGGCAAGATGTACCCGCACACGGGGTGGGACAAGTTCGCCGATGACCTCGACCTCGAGCCCGGCTGCCGGCTCACCTTCCTCTACGAGGGGACAGCGAGATAATCGTCAAGGTGTTCGACGACACAGCCCGCCGCGAGCACTACCACACCGACGACTCCGGCTCCGACACCGATAGTTAGAACGTTGAGTGTTCTTTCTTTGCGGCGAATCGGCTACGGGCCGGACGAAGCCGTAGTCGAGGTTTCGGATGTTCGCTTCATCGGTAGAACCAACAAGGGCACCATCTCCTCCCGCTGGATTTTCCAGTTTGGGTGACTGGGTGCCCTTGAATGTTCTTTCTTGGCAGCGAACATACGGAAATCAACACAACTGGCTTCTTTTTGAAAAAAAATTTATATTTGTGTCAACCATGGTTCAAACTATATGTTAGTTTGTGTAAACCATGTTCCAAACTATGTGTTAGTTTGTGTAAAATCATGTTTCAAAATGTTATATTTGAAACTATGTTTAAATGGAGAAGAGAGAAAAAAGGAAAAAAAAATTAAATGCGTCGCCCCGCTGGAGCAGACCCTACACGCAAACGGACGCGCGAACAAAAACGGTCATTTTTGCGTCCGCAGCGCGACGCAAACGGACGCTCGCGGACATTAAAATGCGTCGCGCCGCTGGAGATGCCCTTAGCGTAGGACCGGCATCCTCTTATGTTGCACTACTACTATTGTAGTATTGAACAAGCACTATGAATGAAACAGGTTAATAATGATATTGAGTGTGGCGTTTTAGAGGTCGAGCTAGTAGCTCTTTATTTTCAAATAAGACAATAATATATTCTACAATGGTGTAAATTGTTAATGTAAATTAATTTCTATTCTAGGCTATACGAAATTGATAAAATCTGACAAATTTTATAGTCTTAAAATGTGTAATATTCACAATAAAATATATCAGAGTTTGTTATGTTTTGTAGCCTAAAATATTAAGTAGTTTGCATTGAGATTTTACATTATTGTAGTATACATTACTAGTTATCTGCAAAATTTTGATTTAAACTTTTTAGATCTTTAAAAGAAAACTTACGAGTGTTTTAAAATAAAGATCTACATGTAGCTCGGCCTCCGTTTAAGACTTCCCTTTCTTCCCTTATCTTGGAGACTAACGGGGAATCGCCATTGATTGACATAAGCATAGTAGACTCTATCTGCTCCAACTGTCCAACCGAAGAAGAAGAAATGAGAAGAAGCAAAGTATCTAGTACGTTGCCGCTAGAGTATTATTTTCCAGCAAAAGAAGATTGACAAGAAGCGAAGTATCTGTTGCCTTTGCCTTTTTCTGAGGGTTCTGTCTCGGTCTCGCGCTACGGCCGGCGCTAGTCTTCTTCCCAATCCTTCTTTCCCTAGGCCGGTGACTTGGTAGATCGACCGGCCAAGTTGGCGCGGAGCTTTTCCCACCTGCTGCTGATCGATTGGCACTTGGCAGCGACGTCTCTCGCCGTGGTCGTGGAGGGGATGGGAGCTGTACCTGTACAGTATAGATTAGTGGTGGTCGACGTTGAGTTAACCCTCCCGAAAGGATCGACATGTACGGTGAGGATCTCCTCTCCTCTTTTCCACCCTTTGTCTTCGGTTGGTTAATTCGCACGTCGCCGTCCAACAGCAATAGGGAGATCGGATCAGTCACGCGGTTACTGTGTAAATAACAGTACTTCCTCCTTTCACTTAAGGGCATCTCCAACCGGGGTTTTGGGCCGTTTGGGTGGCCGAGCGGACACTCGGACAGCGGCCCGCGTCCACGTGTCCGTTTGGGTCGCACGCTGCGTCCAACGCGCGAACGCATCGCATATGCAATAATAAAAACAAAAATAAAAATGAAAAAGGAAAACAACAAAAATAAATTTAAACTAGTGGTTAATTAAACTTAGCCCTATTTTGGGCGAGGTGCGGCCATTTGGCCAGCTCATCGAGGTCGCACTGCTCGCGGGACGCCGCGAGCGCCGCCTGCAGCTCCGGGTCGTCCTCCTCCTCCTGGGGCTGGGGCTGCTGCGGGGGCTGCGGCTGGGGCTCGCCGATGTAGAGGCCGCCGGGGCGGCGGCCATCCCGCCTTGTAGGTGTGCGCGGCTACGCGCGAGGCCGCGCCGTCGCGGAGGTGAAGCACGTGTGCCGGCGCGCATCGTGCTCCACCTCGAACCACAAGTCCCAGTTGGGACTTGCGTCGCCGTAAGCGGGGTCCTCCTGGAGGTCCGCCGGCAGCTGCGCGCGGAGCCTCCGGATCTCCGCGACGCGGGCGCGGCCGGAGCCCGGGATGGGCGGCACCGGAACCCGATCCGGGCTCGGTGCCGCCCGTGGCGGAGGTGCACGTCCCCCACGGCACTGGGACGCCGGCGTCCCAGAACATCTGCGCCACCGCTACGGTGACGTAGATCCGGTCGCGTCTGGGAGTCGCCGGCGGCCCCATGGCGAACGCCGCCGGCGCGACTGGCCGGCTGCTGCCGGCCTCGTGGTCGTTGGCCGACGGCTCGAACTCCCGCTACGGGGCCATGGCGGCGCGGAAGTTTCGAGCTCGTGCGTGCGGTCGGAGAGGAGAGTGGATAGGGACAGTCCCCCTCCCCAGTCCACATTTAATAGGATTGGGGCTCCGACAGCTGGGCCAGCCACGCGGACCAGGCAGACACGCGAGGACGCCGCGTACCATCCGCGGCCACGCAAACCCGACCCAGATTTGGGCCGGGTTTGCGTCGTTCCGGACGCCGCGGCCATCCGCTTTTGCGGTGCGTCCCCGCGATGGGCCGCATTTTTGTCCGGCTGGACCCATCCGGACGCGCGGGCGCGGGATGGGTCGCCCGGTTGGAGATGCCCTAAGTATCCGTTCGCTAATATAAGACCATTTAGATTTTTTAGCGGGCCCGGTGATAATCGTTCGGAGGCTGGAAGCCACCCAATCTCCGGTTTCCCTATGTTGACATGTGTCCACATTCACTAAAAATTCAGACCTTGTTTCATCATAGGTCTACCCCATCTCCTCAAGCAGGTCAGAGCTCAGCCGATGGCGTCCATAGAGGAGGAAAAATGGAGAAGTCACATGCGGGGAGCGTGAATGGTTGCCTGAGGGGAAGGGGTGGGGCATGTGGCCTCACTAGTAGTTGCATTGGGGAGTAGAGAGTCGTGATGGCGGCATCGCTCCCTAGTTGCGAGGAAGAGGAGGGGAGATGTGTCCAGCGGTGTTGGCTGGGGCCGAGCTCCCTTGAGAATTTGGGAATGAATGAGTGACGATAGGGGAGCGATTAATGGTGGTGTGGGTCCAAGCCACCTTGTCCACTTCCCACCCAAACCTGACGTGGCTTCAATAGGACCGCGTGATTGAAGGAGATGGAGGTCGCGCGATTCGAAGGATGTGAGAGGTCCAACCTCCACATGAATACTAATAATGGACTACATACATACCAACATAGGTGAACTTAGACACTACACACTACAAGAAAAAACCCTTAGAAGGAGCACCTATTTTCCTTTGAAATTTGAATTTGGATATAGATCTGGATCTATCATGATTTTTTTTCTCGTTTTTTCCGAATTATTGTTACCGTTCATCTAGCCCATTTTCGCTTGTTTTTATTCTTCAAATTAGATGGACCATGGGAGATGTTGGAGGATGGAGGATAGGATGGAGGATGGAGGAGAGAAGAGGATGGAGAAGAGTGCGAGGAGGAAGGAGAGGTTGGTGGCCGAATGGAGGAGGGGTCGATGGCCAGATGGAGGAGAAGGGGTCAGTGGCCGGAGAAGGAGAATAGGAAGTGGTGTCCGTATGGAGAAAGGAGGAGGAGGGGGAGGAGGAGGAGTGAGGTGGTGGCCGTATGGAGAAAGGAGGAGTAGGGGAGGGGAGGAGGAGGTGTGAGGTGGTGGCCGAATGGAGAAAGAAGGAGGAAGAGGAGAAGAGAAAAAGGAGAGGGTGGTGGAGGGAGGAGGTAGGTGGGTGGTGGATAAGGGATAAGGTTAGTGTGCGGCCATTTGAAAATTCGTAGGCGGGAAGACTAGCAGCAGTGCAACACAAGGCTTGATGCGCCACTGCTAATTTTCTTTTCAAAAAAATTATGCCTAAAACCTAAAATATGAAAAAACTCATGTTTCCTTTTTGATTTTCGGGAATGTAAAAATTGGCTAAACGACCATAGGTCGTTGAATTCAGGTGTAATTTTTTTCGTAGATACCATTTTCATATAAAAAGCGCTTTTATCGAAGGTCGTATGCAGGTGTAAAAACCGTTTTACCGTTACATAGCGCCATTTTGCAAAAAGAAAATCGAAATTTATGTTTGTTAATTTTCATTAAAATTAGATGACATAACACATGATCATCTCAAAGGATTTTTTTTAAATTTCGTAACTTTTTTTCGAAAACTAAAAAGGTGATCCAAGAGGTGGTGCCCCACTACTAAGTGGTGCCCAACATCCCCAGCCATCCCCTAGACATACCAGCATCGCACCATGTATAGCTGCGTTACTGCTACCTCAAATAGCAGTGGTGCACCTATATATGGTGTGTCATTGGTATGTTAAGGGATGTGTCAACCCTTGGTCAAACATAGTAGTGACACACTATTCACCAGGTGTGCCGCTGGTATTTGTGGTATCTATGGCATATAGCAGTGGCGCACCACTAGTGATATTATCGCTAGACCTTTTTTTTTATTGTAATAGGAGTGTGTCTAGGACATTTTCATTTTGTAAAGAAGCTAAAAGATCTTACATTAGTGAATGGAGGTACCAGCTCTCACACGCTCACTGCCAATTTATCCGGATTTTAGTGATCTAATTATTCATTGTTTTGGTTGGTTAATTTGCACGTCATCGTCAAACAGCCACCGGGAAAGCAATCACACGGTGAATGTGCACATTAGTAAGCCCTGTAAACCGGGATGGAGGTAGTAGCTAAAACCGTGTGACATTTATAGCTTACTGGCAATTTATCCGGTGTTACACTTGTCGGGCGATAGCAGGACGGTGATCGCGAGCAACCACAGATCTGAAAGGAAAAAGTCCAAAACAAACCTCGAACTCGTAGCCGTTAGCTAAATCAAACCCTGAACTTAGAATCTCGGTAATTGACACTCTGAACTATCACATCCCGATCTATTTTCAACCCTAGTCCCAGTGTAAATTTATTTCCAAATAAGATCTGTCACTGACAGAGCTGGCCCACATGCCATGTTTATCTTCTACCTCTAGTCTATTCCCCACCACATTTTATCTGCATTTTCCGTGCGGCATTCCTGGTGGCTCGAGTTGGAGGTTGGGCACCCTGCCTCCGGTGACCTGCGCATCTCCCGCACACTCTGCTTCCGGCGTCCGGCGTGGACCCGCGGACCCTCCCTCCGGTGACCTGCGCTGCTCCCGCACACCCCACCTCACCGACCAAAACAGAAGAAGTGGCCCGTCCGGTGATACCGCAAGCGGGTAAACGTGCTGGATGTGGGAGGAGCAGGGCATGGCCGAGCAGCGACACTGGCTATGCACCTCCGAGGTGCTGTATGGGGGAGGAGCAGGGCCTGGCCGAGCGGCGGCGCAACATCCTTGGCGTGCTGCTCTTCGCGGGGGCTCCGCCGGGTCCGAGATGCGCCTCCGCTCGACGACGAACCACCAACACACGAGGGCCACCTCACCGTCCTGGCCCGCGCGGATGTCGACGAGATCTCTCACGGCCTCCTGCTCTCGTCCCCGTCGTTGAATTTGGCAAAGATTGGGAGAAAAGATTGGAGAAGGAGATGTACATGACAGGTGGGCCCATCTTGTCAGTGAGAGTAGCATATTATCCCGGCCTGGCTCATTGCTTTCCCGGTGCGCCAAACACATCTAGGGTTAAAAACAGACCGGGATTCAATAATTTAGAGTGTGAATTACCGGGATTCTAAGTTTAGGGTTTGATTTAGCTAACGCCTACGAGTTTAAGGTTTGTTTTGGACTTTTTCCGATCCACAACCACAAGTACACGACACACCTAGCTACGGCAGTGAGGTATGCATGGGTAGCTTTCAGCAAGCGTACGTGGCCAACCTCTGAAACTGAAACGAAACGAATGTGTGTGACTCCTCGTGCGTTTCGGACTTCCATTGGAGCCTTGGAGGGACCGGGTGTTATGAACCATGTGTCATGCATGTGTGGTGTAGTAGTACATGCGTGAGGCGACGTTTGCCCGAACAGCAAAGCGAAGCTAGCCGATTACGGTTCGTGTTGGTCGTCTCAAAACTGCCCATGAGAGGAGCTCGGGCTCTTTCTGGTGTGGCCGTGACATCAAGGCAGCCAGCCGTGCTGTTTCCGTTTTGCTTTGCATCCAGGGTGCACAGCACAGCTCGTGTGCTGTGGTCCGGGGAGCCAGGGACCAATCATTCTGCTGGTTTGTTCTCGTGTGGCAGCATTCTGTTGCTTTCCTCTTCGTTGTCTCTGGGTTCTGTCCTTGTCACGTAAGTTCCAATTATATTTAGGTTAAATGGATGAACTTACTATGCGGTCTAGTGGTAGAATAGTACCCTGCCACGGTACAGACCCGGGTTCGATTCCCGGCTGGTGCATTCTTCTTTTTTAATTTTCTCATTCTGTAATCTGTGTGGGTCTAGGAATGTTGATGTTCAAGGTGATGAAGATTGAATGTTGATTTCTTATTTGTTTGTCACGAAGTTGGTTGTGTTACACTATATTTTGCTTTCGAGCTATGCCGTGGATTCGAAATGTGTTATGCGAAACAAGACATTAATTTAGTTGAGTGTGTTTCAAGTTGTTCACCGTTTGAGATATTGTTCTATGTTGATCAAGCACCAAACTTGTTGCACGCTGCACTTTTGTTCGTCCGTGAAGCGCTGCTATTCATGCGCGAAAAGCAGTGGCTTGACATGCACGTAAAAAAGAAAACAGTAAATTTCTTTTAGCGCGCGGGTGTTTTAGACGCATGTTGCAGATGCTCATAGGCACTATCAAAATTTGTAATTTTTTTTATAACATTACCTCTTAGATAATTTATATTTGCATCACGAGAACTAAAATTTGGTTGCCCTATAAAATTTACATCAATCACTTGTTGATTAGGCTTTTCTTCGCTCAGGTGATATAGAAACTAACTTCTATATCTAGAAAATGACTTTAAGCAAATTGCTCGAGACAACGACTATCCTATCCCCTATCTACATACCAAATGAGAAATTTGAGTCACTTAGACAAAACGATGTGAGTTAGACACCTTTCGATTCGACAATTTGGGGTTTTGCCGAAATCTGCAGTACAGAACGTGCCTGCACACACGGTTGAAAGCATGTCACACACGGTGAACATTTTAGTAACTATGCAAAGATGTGTGATGCTCCTCTACATTTAATCCTGTAAGATGGGGCATGTTTTGTAGTAGCAAATCGTTTGCGATAGTGATGGACATCACAAACCCTATTTTGTAGACTACCGTCTGCGTTGGTTCTAATCGCAAACAAAGTTTATTTTTCATCGTATGTGTTCTCTTCTTTTCACACATGTTTCTTTTTGTTTAAACTGATAGTATGTTGATTGCTTATATAGCGTACGCTTTGACCTGCAGAACCATGATACAAGCAGATTTACCCAGCTGCACCAATGTAATAGTATGATATCAATTTATATTTGATTGCATAGTTCATCCATCATATACACATGCATTTGGAGATGAAATCATTGCTAGCTATCCAACAGATATACAAAGTAGATAATTCATAGTATTCTTGGTTGCGTCTTTGTTTCTTGAGATGCAGTCATGGACTTTCTCATATGTGAGGTGCCATTGTGTACTTCCTCAAATGAAGTGCAACTCCTAACCATTAAAGAAACTGCACATAAATATTGTCAATGTCAAAAATGTATAAACACAAAAAGGTTAGGAACAAATGAGTGCAAGTGAAATAATTAGTAAACTTACCCAGAATTACAACTACAAGAAGTAGAGATCGTCGCCTACACCAGGAAGTAGAGAAGCAAGATGAGTTATACTCTTTTGATCCAATTCAGTTATCGCAAATTTAGGCAAAATGAAACCTTGGTTCATTGAATCTGCAAAAAATAAGTTTGGAACAAAGGGAGAAGAATACCTCACAGGCTTACGTCTTTGTTTATATGTTATTAGCAGAAGCTGATGACATGGCAAAAGATCAGTAACCTAGCATTCTTTATCAGTGTCACCAAAATAATTCCCTATTATACAGAAATAGTATTATCATTTGTAAGAAATAATCATTGATCAAATTCTACCACATAAGTAACATATATGTATACAACATAAACAATTTCGAACACATGGTCTAGCCAATCAACTTCTGCCATATAAGCAAAATTGCTAATAATCCTCGACAAGTTTGAGGTAAATAAGCATCGGGCACATCTGTGTGAGTTAATGTTTATTGTCTAGAATTAGAGAGCACATAGACCATTAGACATCGGAGCAAAACAACCATTACCAGTTAATTCACGACTAGCGCTGGCTGAAGGGAGGATGCAGTGGTGGCATGTGAAGGGAGGATGCAGTGGTGTCATGTGAAGGGAGGATGCAGTGGTTATTCTAGGTGAAGGGCGGGGAAATTAATTGGTAATAATTTCGATCCTCTCTTACGATTAGATCTACATGTTATTCTTTGTGGATTGTAGTTCTTGGTGTCACCCGATTACATGGTGCATCGCTGAAGTGCACCTACCTGGATGTAGCCACGATAGTACTAGCTAACGTGTTGTAGCCACGACAATACTACCTACAGCCGTATTCCCTTGTCGGGGGGGGGGGGAGGAGGAAAGATAAAATGTCAATGTTTGGGGGGGGGGGGTGGCGAAATGCTATTTTTTTCTGCATCTGAACACTCCCTAAAAAATTTCTTCACAGCTTTGCCAAAAGTTGGTGGGGGTAGGGGCGCCCCCCCCCCCCCGACTTACACTAAGCTCCGCCAGTGCTTGTCTGCATCAAGATAAAAACTGGATGAGTTGTATTTTGATGCATCTTATGGTATTTTCCAAGATCTAACCAGCACAAGCAGCGCATGTGTCTAGATTGGAAAATTGTGCTGCCATTGCTTTTTCACTACACAAAATTAATTGGAAATACTTCAATTAGCTAAAGTCCAAATTTGAGATGATTACATATAGGTTTCTTATGCAATGAATGGAACATTGTCAGTGAGGTCCACGCTGATTTAGGTTCAGTTTCAGAATATAGCAGACAAACACTTTGTGAGATAACATATACTAGTATTACTGAATTATGTATATTTGCTTAAACCAGGAACTTACAAAAGGAATTGTCTCACTGAATTTTATATTGTCACGTGACGTATCTCCAATGAGATTCACTGATTGGTACCTGAACAATACGTTGTTTATAGGGTTTCTTACATGATCCTGCTGCATGTTTCTTACAAGCGTTGTACCCAGCTTGGTGAGTTATACTAACTGCTGCAAATTCTAGTATCTCATGCTGTACAATTTGTGTCAAAGTTGGGTATTATCATCTTGGGCTCAGATGGTCTGACGGCTCCCTGCACAATGGCTCGGGTTTCACCGACGAGCTGGAAGTGGAATCCTCCAACACACACCGTGTCATCTTCTCGGTCAGAGACCCATAAAAGGTAACAATCTCGGTCAGAGACCCATAAAGGTAACAATCTCTAGTAGTGTGAATTGTTGGTTAAAATTGTAATACGGTGTGGATTTTACTGTCTACTATTAGCTGCGGCTCATTAATATCAGTAAATTTTTTGTTGATGGCCTTTAAGATAATTTATAATTGCCCGAATTTTTTATAGACAGAGGAGGAAACATTTAGTAACAAGTTGCTGGTAAGTGACTGCATTATTTTAGACTTGCAGTGAGCTCATATTTCACATTGAATGTATTTTGTGTTAGCCTACTGATTATATGTGGTATTCACTGGTTATCTCATTTTTGTACCAGAGACCAGTTCAAAACGTAGATACAAATACGGATACCATCATTTTCCTTGGGCTGGAGTAACAGGATTTGTCTCATCGAAGATTGGTTAAGATGGTGCAAAGTCCACAAACAACTAAATGTGTAATCCTACTTCCTCTTATTTGCACATAGATTCATCACTAAAAGCAAAGAGTGAAGCGGATAGCTGCAAAAGAATAAAAGAACCATGTTAATTTCCTAAAAATATTTGGTGTCAATAAATTCTAGAGCACAACACCCATTACAGCCGACACATACCCAAAATCTGGAGCTCTTGGTATGCAATACCTATACTAATCTTCATCTTACCATATACATATTTTATTTAGTTAATTTTTTTTGAAATGGGGGAAATATCACCCCAGCTTCTGCATCCAAGGGATGCACACGGTTTTTTTATTAGATTATTCACAACACCTTACAAGAAGCAATACAAAAGATCAAAGCCGAAGCCACCTCACTAAACCTACAGTGGGATGAAGAGGGTGACAATACACCAACTCACATCATCTAAAAAAAAACTAAATGTCTTCCCAGGCCGCCCAATAGCAGATGAGAAGCACATCCAGTCAAGCAAACTCTCAGCGCACGCCAACACACATGCCACAGAAGTTGCTACCGCCGTCTTCCTCGACTCCATCTTCAAGAGGGATCGTCGCTTTTATTTAGTTAATGAACTTTGCAGATGTAATTCACCTACATTAGTTTGATATGCATTGTTCAAACAGTATATCTTCGTGGCTGAGGATATTGGTTGCCATCTTGCAATCAATTGGTGTTTCTTATTTGTTTGAACGTTATTGGTTTAAATTGTGTTTTGGTTATACATTATATTTTCGGAACGAGAATAGACGTGCTATAAGACGTGCATTACACGTGCATGCTTACTAGTATATGTCATAGTGTTTCATTGGCAACTCGGTTGTTAACCCTTGGACCGTTGCTAACCTGTCCGGTCATCGTCTCTAGGATCTCCCGAACTGCTAGCAGACCTCACTGCCAATACCTAGGACGATAAGAGACGGCATCTATCATCAGCAAGTTTGTCGAGAATTACCTAGGACGATGTAGTCATTTGTAAGACTTTAACTCTTAACAAATTCATAAAAACCCGCAATGCATCAGTCGATGCGGAGGCTGGGGCTAGCTCCATTTCAGGGAAAAATAATCACTTTTGGCCAGCACCTTCTTTCTCCTGTTCATAAACGAAACAAGAGTCTTGCAATGACGCACCACATGTGAGTAAGCTATATCTTGAGAAATTAAAACAAATCAACCATGGCTTCTATTGACGGGAAACTGTCAATGCTCCAGCGCATCATGCAGGCAATGGCAATTAATTATGCCTTGTGTCCCGTTTGTTTATCAGCCTACATGCCACAACGCGCTTGCGAGCAAATGAATAACCCTCGGTGCACGTCGTACTCCTCCACGCGTTAGCGCATCATGCGTAGTATAAACAACTTGGCGTCTTGGCGACTAATCTGGAATCCCGGCTAACTTAAGCATAGTATATGCTCCAACTGTCCTACAAAAGAAGATGATGAAGAAGAAGCAAAGTATCTGATGTTTGGCCTTTTTGTGAGGTTTCTGTCTCATCCCAAAACCTTCTTTCATGTGGCCGGTGACTCCGAGTCAAGTTGGCTCGGAGCTTTCGCATCTGCTGCTGATCGACAAGCGACGTCTCTCGCTGTGGGATGAAAGTTGTACAGTGGATTGGTTGGAGGTCGTTGTTGAGTTGACCCTCGGGAAAAGATGGACGACAAGATGAGGAGGATCTCTCCTTTCCTTTCCTTTCTTTTCCACCCTTTGTCTTTGGATGGTTAATTCGCGCGTCGCCGTCCAACAGCAATAGGGACTCGTGGAGTTGGATCATTCACACGATTAGGGCATCTCCAGCGGGCCGAAATGTTCGTTTGGGTCGGCCCGCGGACACGATGTGGCCCAGGGCGACCATTTGCGTCTGCGGTACCTCCAGCGGTGCCGATGCATTTTTTTAACCGGGGACAGCGTCAAGCTCACTAATGGCATTTTACGTCCCGTCGAGGACTGCCGCCGTCGATTAACTGTTCCCGCGTGACGACGATCGTTCCCGCGCGTGCCCAATACATTGGCAAGTTTCGCCGGCGTTTCGCGCACGCGGGAAACACCCTGCGCGCCAACGCTGTTTTCCGCCCCGCCGTGGCTATATATGGTGGACACCGGCGGGGGCGACGGGCACACCTCAAGCTAACCCTACCATCCATCCATGGCCGACCACATGAATTGGGAGCACGTTGTTCGCATGTGCCGTCAGCTCCACCCGGACGAGGAGGAGGAGGAGGTCGCCGCCGCCGGCGTTGAGGCCCATCAGCGCGGAGGTCGCGGAGGTGGAGGCGAAGGAGGCAGAGCGCGCGGAAGGGCGCCTCGCGGCGACCAGGGCGGAGATTGCCAACGCCATGGCCGAGCTCGCCGACGCCAGGGCCGAGCTCGCGGAGGCGCGGACGGCCATCGCGGCCCCTCCGGCCGACGCCGTCATCCACGACATCACGGACGACGACCCCCCCCCCCCCCGTGCACATGCGCTTCGAGTGCGCCGGCGACCAGCGGGTTCTGCTCTCGTCCTTCGAGTCCCTGGCTGGGGACGCCCAGCGCCGTCAGGATTGGGTGGCGGAGGAGGAAGCCCACAGCTATGCGATGGCCATGGCTCGGGGGTTCATGTGCTCCGACCTGGACTCGCTCCAGCGTAGGTGTGGTGACCCGGCATACCACTGCATGGTGTAGTATGCAAGTCTGATATAACACCAATGAAACACCGTTCCACTAGTATTATATCGCTCAGAGTGGTACAACAGAAACATATGCGGGTCCAAGGCATGTCTATAGAATTACAACATTGACTCTATTACATAAGATCAGCACAGCCTCCTACTTTACAATGAGGTAAATCTGCAAATGAACTCCAGAAGAACGACTCGTAGTCTAATTCTATCACGAACTCTATTTGTAGAGTATTTGACTAGCTATAGGGCTATGAATAGATTCTAGCTAAATAGGAGCTAGGTTTAGGAAGCTAGTTCCCTTCTATGGCTAAACTATGTTTTCTCCTCGTTGGATGTGATATCTGACTCCACTGACGGGGTCCTGTCTCTTGAAGTAGTTGTTGACTCCTCGGCCTTTGAGTTGCACCGTAGATCCTCCTTCGATGCCTCCATACCTAAGCGAGGGATTTAAGAGTGGGATGAGTACGAGCGTACTCAACAAGTTCATTATAGGAAAGAGGTGTTTAATGCACTAGCTACGGCATTAGACCAGAAAGTCTAATACCAATGCAGGTTTTCATAATTATTTCTTCAAGAGGTTGCTTTTATTCAGAAGAACTATGTCCGTCAGCCTTCACCGGTTTACTAGAACTTCATGGAGCTCCTTTCCGGCCGCGTTCGCAGTTCCATATCCCGGAACGGGGAGTGACAGGTCACGGTTCTTTACACTCGCAGAGGTGTGTTGCTTTACCCATAAGAGATCTTAACCTTGGTGCCAACCGAGCCGCGAGCTCGTCCACACTTCCTATGGTGTGAGGCCCGGTATAAGGTCTAGCCAATCATGTTCCTCCGCTACCTCGAACACCCACCCTTTGTTGCATGCGCCGACCCTGGGTCCACGTCGGTCCCATTATTCCCGTATTTCAGGGTGGACCCCGACCACGACAACAATGCTGGGCTCTACCATACACTCCTACGCCGGTGGCTGCAACCCATCATAGACCGCAATACCGTGGGGACTTAAGGCTTCCCCAGCCTACCGCTTGTTCTTCGAACGACAAATGTCTACGGACCGTGCCGTGGGGACTTAAGGCTTCCCCGGCCTACCGCTTGCCGCCGACAGATACAAGTGTCTACGGTAAAGCGCATCCGTTGATGAACGAGAGGTGGAAACACTTTTGACTACTCCGTCCCACTCCGGATCATATGGTTAACACGGGTATTACGGCACAAGAATCACTGGACGACATTTGTTGTTTAATCCTAGATGGATATAAACCCTTGCAATGGAACCTCCACCATATCAACACAATCCATGGTTCCATTGCCCACCACATAGTCATATTCATAGTTATGAAAGTAGTGGTTTTGGTTTTTATGCAATAGTGATAATCATAGTACTTTTCAAGTAATTTGATAAAGATACTCAAATGACATGAGCAAGCGATGAACTTGCCTTTCTTGACTGCAAGATTATGCAGGCAAGGTCTTCGATACGCAATAACTCCAAATTCTGAAATAGCATCATTGTCCGGTAAGGACGATGTTTAAAAGATTGGCAAGGATGCAGTAATGCATAAGTATGAGATGCAATCGCTCTAAGCGTGACCTAACCCCGATGGTTTAGGATCAGGGAGTTGTAATGATTGGTTCAAGGTGTGTTGCACTTTTAAAGTGATTCACAAACAAGGTTCTTATTCAGGGTTGTGTTGTTTTAGAATTATAAGCAGATGGCAAAATGAATAGTAACAATCATACACAACCAGGAATAGTAGCTGTATAATAGGTAAAGAGCAGTTGTCAGTTTTAAGTCCTATAATACATGGTTGATGATTACTTATTATATAATTCAAAAGAATAACTTTTGAAGAACATGTTCTAAAATGAAGAACAAGTATGATATTAGGTTTGTGGGGTTCTATGGTTTTCTATGATTCTATTGGTTTCTGGAGTAAGTAGTAGATGGATCACAACAATGTTGGATTCATCAATACCTAGGGCTGGTAAGGCTGAGTTAAGCCTAGGCATCCTAAGCAAGTATTTATACATGGTTGTTATCAAGGTTGATTCATCTGGCTGGTAATTGCTAGCTAGAGTTTATAGGTTCTTATAAGCGGTGGTTGAAGATGATTCCTTATTTTCTTCAAAAGAATAACTTTTGAAGAACATACTTCTTATATAATAAGAAGTATAACAATTAAGGTTGAGGTTGTCTAGGTTTTGTTATTGGATTCACTAAGTAAGAAATGGTGGTTTCCTAAGTAGGATGTTTAATAATTATCTTACACTAATAGGGTTTAGTGGGCATGGGATATAATGATAAATATTGGGTATAGATGATATTGGAGCTCATCACAATGGTGTGATGCTAGTTAAGGTTAATTAAGGATGAGATCCTTGTGATAGGAACTAGGTTTGATTAAGATGAACACATGGGATGCTAGTTAGTAGTGATAGGGTTCCCATATGTTATGTGGATTTGAACAAGCATTAAGTTGCTAAATATGAATCTATGGTTACTAATGAAGTAACATGATCACATGTTACTTAGGGTTTATGTTTGGGAATAAATTAGGGTTCATATGAAGTAATGGAGCTAAGGTTCCTAATTGAATTAGGGTTTTAGGGTTACACATGAAATGATGAGTTCCTAGTTTCCTACCATAGGGAACTAGGGTTTCTTAATCACCATATAGTTTTATGATTAATAACTTCAATTAAAAGTTGAAGTTATTAATAATTTGGAAATAAAAATAACATTGAATTTGGTATTTTATTATTTTAAATAATTAATAATTAGGTAATTATTAATTAGGGTTTAATTCTCACTAATAAAGATTTAACAAATAATAAATAAAGAAAATTAGCTTTAATGTTTTCTTTATTCATTTACTGGTTTTGATTTACTTTTGGAAATTTTTACTAATTATTGAATTTTAATTGTATTTAGAATTAGAATTAAAGGCTTAAATAACAAGTATAAAATAAACAAATTTTTATTAAAAATAAAAATTTGGTTTTATATTTTTATTGGATAGAGTTTTCTTTTCTAAGAATTTTAATGTATCATTTATATTTTTCTGAGCTATTTTGAATTTTATATGAATTTGTAAAGTTACAGCAATTATTGAATTTGAAATTAAACAGAAACAGCTAAATGCACCCGGCTGGTTCTACCCGTGGTCACTGACCAGTGGGCCAGTGCCACGCTGGCTGCCATGGTGGCGTCGAGGTGGCACAACCCATGGTGGCCGGCGGCGATGGCGATGTTCGCCGGTGATACAGGGTTCCCGCGGATGTGCGCGTGTGCGGGATCAACTCAGGGCGACGCGCTGAACCAAAAGGTAGCGGCGCCCCCACGAAAAGGTCGCCGGAGTGACTCCGGCGAGCTCTAACTGCGGCGGTGCACGGCAGACTACGGTGATGACGAGCTACGGGGCATGCCAGGGCACATTAAGGAGCTCGGGAGAAGCGTGAGCTCACCCTGATGACGAAGGGCTTGAAGAGGAGGTCGAAGGAGCTCAGACGGCGGCGATTTCGTCAATGGCCGCGGCGGCGGTGGTCGGAAGAAATGGCGAAATTCGCCATATCCGGGGCTCCCCAGCTTGCACGCGTAGACGAGGTGAACGAGGAGAAGATGGCGGTGACGGGAGCATCCACGGCGAGGCACGGGGCTGCCTCAATCGCCGGCGAGAGATGGAGGTCCGGGAGTTAGGGTTTTGGCTTTTTGGTTGATTGAGACGAAGGGGAAGGAAATTGAGGACTTCCTCACCTTTTATACGACCTCCGGCGTGTGCTGGCGGTCCACAATGTCGGCGGCGACCGCGGACGTGGCCCTGGGCGTCGCGGTGTCGACCTCCTGTGCTCGAAGAGGAGAAGAGGAAGACGATGACCCTCTCCTCGTCTTTATCCACAGCGAAGAGGTATTCGGCCGTGGTGGGCTGTGGTGGGCTGAGGCTGTGGGCTGCTTGGTGGGCTCGACTGCTGGGCTTGCTGCTGGGCTGCGTCGACCAGGTGAGCCTGGTAGGTCATTATCTCCCCTTTTCTTTTTCTGTTTTGTTTTCTGTTTTGTATTTTATGTTTTCCATTACATTTGTTGAATTAAAATTTGAATTCAATCCTACTTTGCAGATATTTCTTTATATTTCAATTAGGAGTTAATAACAAAATCACTACATTGTTTTGTTGTTCTGAACATTTATTTAATATGTGAGCTTTATTGTAAATTTTCATTAAGCATGATTTTATGCACTATTTTAATTTCCTTTTTCTTGTGTATTAATTTTATTTTGGATGATTATGGTTGATGCTTTCATCTCAGAGTATTTCAGAGATTGTTCTTAGGGCTTGGTTTCTATTTGAGGAATTGGTCACTTGCATATTAGTTCCTGTGAGCAACATTTTATTAAGGTTTTGTAGTTTGGATGATAATCCCATATTCATTAGCATTTGTGTTATGGGCTATTAACACTTTTAATTAATTTAGAGTAGATATTACTCTCCTCAAGGTTGGGTCTTAAGTAAATAGATAAGTGGTTGATAATTACACTTATGGTTTTAATTATAAGGTGTATCACAATGGTTTTTCTCAGGTTTAATAATTGAAGCATAAGATTTTATTAATATGCCACACTAGGGTTCTAGTGATATTTACCTAATGGCCATTGATTTAATTCTCAATTATGGTCTAGGTTTATATGGTAATCACCATAGTGATACCATAACTAGGATTGAGATGTAATTTTAGTTTGTATGAATGAGTTAACACCATAGTGCATTGGCTAGGGTTTAATCTCCCCCAACCATGGTAATATGGTTATTTGCTTCATAGCTTATGTGCTTCTCTAATTGCTAAGGATTTGAGAATTGGTTTTATCTTCTACCAATTAACTTCTATTACTATCCTCAATTTATCACTAAAGTAACTAAAGTTGTTATAGTTCTTTTTATAGTTAACTTTGGTCCTATGGATGGATGGTTTCTCACCATATTAAGTATGGGGTTTAACTCTAAGGTTTTCTTGTGGTTCTGAAGTGAAGGATAAGTGGAATGTAGATGTGGTAGAATTGTACTTATGATCACCAAGTGATTCACAAGTTAAGGTTGAGATCTAAGCCTAGGGTTGCTTATTAATGATCTCCTTATAATTTCATGTGGCTGATGATATCTGCTTATCCTATTAGGGTTTATCTTATCCTCACATACCTCAAGATCATGATCATGGATTAGGCATGATCAACTTGTTCTTAATATCTTTACCTCAAGTTCTTATGGTTTATGATCCTCACTTCATTTATATTGTTCAAGGTTTGGCTTCCTAAGGTATCTCTCATTAACTAGGTTTCTCACTTCCATGATCAAGCATTGCCTTGATCAATTAAGGTATAGTACTTTCCTTTATAGTTTCTTGAATGAGCATGGTTATGTTTGTCTCAATTATCTTGAGTATAACACTATAGGTTGAGCTCTCTCATTTAAGAATAGTTATTCTAGGGTTTATGGTGTACTCCTAATATCTCCTTAGGTATCTAGGTTAAGGTTCCATTTATCTAACTTAGTTGGATTAATCTCATTCTTACTTTATCTATTCATGGATATAATCTTGTTTCACTTGATATTAGGTTAGCTCACCACTCCAAGAGGAAATTGTTTGCAACCTAATACTTTAGTTCAAAGGTTGTCCTTTGTTCATTAATAGGTAAAGGTAGGCTTATAGTAAATGGTCCCTCTCATTTGGGAAGGCTTGAATAATACCCTAGGATTCCTTTTGAAGATAATGTTGTGATCATATGGATATTTATATTCAAGATTTGCATCAAGGGTTGCCATTGCTTCCTTAAGTAGAATAGAACTCTCATCTCTCTAGGTTTGATGTATAAATATTTGGAATAGAGAAGAATTGTATTTCTTGAGTGGATCTCCTTGTTATTATTCCAATGTTGAAATGTAATGAATACCATGAGGTTCATGGTAGGATCAAGGATTAGTTTAAGACATGGAGAAGATAGTCAAGAATGGTTCCTCCATTTTATTGTTACTTGATTTCCAATTACATGGATGTTCATATGTTATGGCAAGGAATATCATGTTGTGATCTTTAATAAGATCAAGTAGTTGATCCTTGATTAATAAATTCTTATGTTGATTTTAATTCCATTTGATCTAATCCCTTAGATCAAATTATCTCTACCCAAAACAATGTTTTAACAAAGTCACATTGAGGTTTATAGCGCTTGACTTGATGTGCTACTTCAATTCCACCAAGGTCAAGTGAAACTTCAGTTACTGTGACTGTTTTACTTTAAAGCGCGAAATTTCCCCAGATTTTCTATGCATGAATGCAATGCACACATCTGTTTCCTCTTTTTTTGTAACCCCAATACCTGGGATATTACAGTCTCTACCCCTTAAACTAAACTTCGTCCTCGAAGTTTGAACTCTCTCACGTTTCGGAGTGTGGATCTGACTTGTGCAGACTACGACTTTTCTCGAACTCCATATTGATCTCACTAGATATAATTGAATATATCACTTGTCCAGATTCTTCCTGGAATCCATTAGGGTTTGTCTCTGAACCATGGTTCTTACTTTGATTCATTGATTTCTTCCAACTCTATAAGCTTGTTTCCTTTCTCATTGAAGAATCAATGATGGGACTTCTTCTTGTCCTGACAGTCTTAATTGAGGACTAATTGGATAACATTCTCCTATTTGATAAAATATGTCTTTGTTTTTCCCTTACTACCAAATCTGCAATAATGGTACTAAGTAAGGTACTTAAAATAGAATGGTCGTGATGGTTTATTTTCCTAAGAAGGGATTAGATTCATTTAATCCGTCCAATCATGGTTTATAGTTGATACCTATAACTATGTTGGGTTATTTAGGTTCCATGAAAGGAATCTTTCAAATAGACTTTAGTTCTGGTATAGTTAAACTCCTTCAGTCTTTGACCTTCTTTAGCTATATTTGGTCTCCGGTATTTCTTTCATTCAACTTCATTAACCTTAGCTGACTTGAGCTATCGTACTCCTGAGTAAATATTACTCACTTTCTCAAGTTATAGTCCACTTCTTACTTCCTCGAGGTATAAACCTCGGCTTCTACATTCTTCTGAAAGTAGTGTTCAACAACCTTATGAAAATAAGATTGAACTTCCTCTCGGTTCAGACCTTCTTCTTCTATTATGCTCAAAGTATTGAGTCGTTGTACATCCAACTCAATCTTTACTCTACCCCCTTAGAGTTTTCTTATGGTCTTCAACTCCTTTTCTTCCAACTATTGGACTTATGATTAGAATATTAGTGAAGGAGATATGCCCTAGAGGCAATAATAAAGTGGTTATTATTTATATCTTTATGTTTATGATAAATGTTTATATATCATGCTAGAATTGTATTAACCGAAACATTAGTACATGTGTGATATGTAGACAACAAGAAGTCCCTAGTATGCCTCTTAAACTAGCTTGTTGATTAATGGATGATTAGTTTCATAATCATGAACATTGGATGTTATTAATAACAAGGTTATATCATTATATGAATGATGTAATGGACACACCCAATTAAGCGTAGCATAAGATCTCGTCATTAAGTTATTTGCTATAAGCTTTCGATACATAGTTACCTAGTCCTTATGACCATGAGATCATGTAAATCACTTATACCGGAAAGGTACTTTGATTACACCAAACACCACTCGCGTAAATGGGTGGCTATAAAGGTGGGATTAAGTATCCGGAAAGTATGAGTTGAGGCATATGGATCAATAGTGGGATTTGTCCATCCCGATGACGGATAGATATACTCTGGGCCCTCTCGGTGGAATGTCGTCTAATGTCTTGCAAGCATATGAATGAGTTCATAAGAGACC
>NC_061510.1:334876920-334886961 GCF_022539505.1 Lolium rigidum
GTGTTTGCTTCTTGAGGTGGAGAGAGATAGGTGAACTGACTCAACATAAAATTAAAAGAATGGTCCTTCAAAGAGGAAAGCATCGATTGCTATATTTGTGCTAGAGCTTTTATTTTCAAACATGAAACAATTTTGTCAGCGGTAGTAATAAAGCATATGAGTTATGAAAATTATATCTTACAAGTTGCAAGCCTCATGCATAGTATACTAATAGTGCCCGCACCTTGTCCTAATTAGCTTGGACTACCGGGATCTTTGCAATGCACATGTTTTAACCAAGTGTCACAATGGGGTACCTCCATGCCGCTCGTACAAAGGTCTAAGGAGAAAGCTCGCATTTTGGATTTCTCGCTTTTGATTATTCTCAACTTAGACATCCATACCGGGACAACATGGACAACAGATAATAGACTCCTCTTTAATGCATAAGCATGTGGCAACAATTATTATTCTCATATGAGATTGAGGATATATGTCCAAAACTGAAACTTCTACCATGATTCATGGCTTTAGTTAGCGGCCCAATGTTCTTCTCTAACAATATGCATGCTCCAACCATAAAGGTGGTAGATCTCTCTTACTTCAGACAAGACGGACATGCATAGCAACTCACATGATATTCAACAAGGAATAGTTGATGGCGTCCCCAGAAGCATGGTTATCGCACAACAAGCAACTTAATAAGAGATAAAGTGCATAAGTACATATTCAATAGCACAATAGTTTTTAAGCTATTTGTCCCATGAGCTATATATTGCAAAGGTGAATGATGGAATTTTAAAGGTAGCACTCAAGCAATTTACTTTGGAATGGCGGAGAAATACCATGTAGTAGGTAGGTATGGTGGACACAAATGGCATAGTGGTTGGCTCAAGTACTTGGGATGCATGAGAAGTATTCCCTCTCGATACAAGGTTTAGGCTAGCAAGGTTATTTGAAACAAACACAAGGATGAACGGTACAGACAAAACTCACATAAAATACATATGGTAAACATTATAAGACTCCATACCGTCTTCCTTGTTGTTCAAAACTCAATACTAGATGTTATCTAGACTCTAGAGAAACCAAATATGCAAACCAAATTAGCAAGCTCTAAGTATTTCTTCATTAATGGGTGCAAAGTATATGATGCAAGAGCTTAAACATGAGCACAACAATTGCCAAGTATCAAATTATCCAAGACATTTTAGAATTACTACATGTATCATTTTCCAATTCCAACCATATAACAATTTAACGAAGAAGAAACTTCGCCATGAATACTATGAGTACGGACCTAAGAACATACTTGTCCATATGCTACAACGGAGCGTGTCTCTCTCCCATAAAGTGAATGCTAGGATCCATTTTATTCAAACAAAACAAAAACAAAAACAAACCGACGCTCCAAGCAAAGTACATAAGATGTGACGGAATAAAAATATAGTTTCAGGGGAGGAACCTGATAATGTTGTCGATGAAGAAGGGGATGCCTTGGACATCCCCAAGCTTACACGCTTGAGTCTTCTTATAATATGCAGGGGTGAACCACCGGGGCATCTCCAAGCTTAGAGCTTTCACTCTCCTTAATCATATTGCATCATACTCCTCTCTTGATCCTTGAAAACTTCCTCCACACCAAACTCGAAACAACTCATTAGAGGGTTAGTGCATAATAAAAATTAACATGTTCGAGAGGTGACACAATCATTCTTAACACTTCCGGACATTGCAAAAGCTACTTGGACATTAATGGATCAAAGAAATTCATCCAACATAGCAAAAGAGGCAATGCGAAATAAAAGACAGAGTCCGTCAAAACAGAACAGATCCGTAAAGATGGATTTTATTAGGCCACCGAGACTTGCTCAAACGAAAATGCTCAAATTGAATGAAAGTTGCGTACATATCCGAGGATCATGCTCGTAAATTGGCTTAATTTTCCGAGCTACCTACGAGGAGATAGACCCGGATTCGTGACAGACAAAGAAATCTGGAACTGCGCAAGTAATCCAAATCTAGTACTTACTTTTCTATCAAAGACTTTACTTGGCACAACAAAACATAAAACTAAGATAAGGAGAGGTTGCTACAGTAGTAAACAACTTCCAAGACTCAAATATAAAACAAAGTACTGTAGCAAAATAACACATGGGTTATCTCCCAAGAAGTTCTTTCTTTATAGCCACTAGCAAGATCTGGCACGGCGTGCCGCCGTGCCGAATGTAGCTTAGAATAAACAATGGTCTTCTTTTAGAGCGTGTTGCATACTTCTACCGGAATGCTAGCTAATATTCATACTGGTTGAGAGAGAAACCATGAGGAGACGTGGTGTATTAACATGCATATTAGCAAGTAAGTTTGTATCTTGTCACATATTTCATTACACACACCATGAAATACCATGAAACATAAATGAAACAGTACAATTTAATTTAAAGCATGAGGCCACTTGGTAATAACCATAGCCTAAAAACACAGTAGAATAGGACTATCATCTTGATTCTTTCACTTGGTTCGATTTCCTTGCCTTGGTCTATTGCGTTAAGGAATAATGTCATTGGTGAGCTCCTTGTGGAAGGTTCAGCTTTGACATCATTTGGGCGGTCGATAGTTTAAATGAAATAACACCACCAAGTTATTATAAGAACATGTCAACTGAAGCCAAGAACTCATGGATACCACATAACACAAGCGGAAAACTGAAGTTTGTTTATTTGCAAGTAAACCTTTGACTGAAGTTTGTTTATTTGCAAGACGGAACCCTTGCCTAAATGCAGAAGAGGAATTGGCATGGTACCTGTAGTTCAAAACATGCACCGTGAGGCTCATAATAAGCTATCTGAATGCAAAATATCTCACATAGAATTTCATAGAAAACTTGAGCATATAGGAAAGCCATAGGATTGTAATTTTGCAAGCATAAAGGTGAGGAAGAGTCTAGGGCAGTTGTATGTGTGCTCAATCGTTCTGTGTGCTTGTGAGAGATGAACCATGATATCTAAGGTGTGTCAAAGATCTTTCCAATTGCTCCGAAGTTGATTGATGTATAGCCATCACAATAAAAGATGCATGTTAACTCGATTTTATTTAGGTTTCGAATTCTTGACAATAAGATAAAAAACTTTCAACTAACTTCAGTGCAAATTCAAAGGTGGGATCAAATTTGGTGTTTTAACATGTCCTATATACAACTATGAAGTTCAATAACATAAATCTATATGAGTTTAAAATGCATAATGACCACAAACAGTCGTACCACAAAGAAAGTTGCAGCATTGCTTTATCCTTATTGCCAGACTTCAGCAGACAAATTTCTGTTCCTTTTCTTCAAAATTTCAACCACAGCTGCAGAAACGGATCACAATAGTACTGCAGAACAGAAAATGACAGAAGGGTAACAAATGATATTGTTATTCAGGTTGACATGACACGCTTTTGAACACCTATGATGTTTCCCTTTATAGTACTGCTCCTTAATCTAATTATTTCGATTCTTTGGATAATCACTGTTTTAGTGATCAAGTCAAAGACTCACGCCAAGTCCTCAAAATACCAAACATGGCTGAAATCATCAGAAGTTTGTACACCCCAAAGAATATGCTCAAGCACCATCATTTGAAGTTCACCAAAGAGGGAACGGTAATAGTTTTAGTTAAATTGGGGGGGGGGGGGGGAGGGTCAATAAAGTTAGAAGAACAGATAAAGTAAGCATCAATGACTCGTGCACCTCACACAAGATATGATGCCACTTATATCAGTGAAAGTACTATGCAGAAATTGTGTGATCATTATCACGATCTAGAATTTATTTGATGTACTACATGAAAGTTTGCATCCAATAAATATCCGTGGCATTATTTATCATTAGAATACTTAAAAGATTCTTAGAGGAAGTTAAACTGCACGAATATGTGCCAACATACCTTGGAAGAAAGGGATCATTTGAGTATAATGCCAGGTTTACACGGAAAAATATGTTACGGGGCATAAGTATCTAAGACCAATACATCCATGTGTTGCACAAAAAATAGAGTGAGCATGTCAGAGAGACAAAAAAGGCACTTGCATTTAAAAGAGTTGCTTGAATATTGCAGTACCGTCATTTAAATAGAAAAACGGACACTTCACCCAGCCATCCATAATAGCAGTACACCGGTGAACTGCATTCCAACAAACAGGATTCCATCACAAATCAGCTGACCAAATTGAGTTCCGTAAAACTGCAGACAAAGCATAAATATCACAAGCCCAATCACGCATTCCATTTGAGATGATGATGTCTTTTTCAAATGCATACCAGCTCATATATGAGGGGTAATTAGCAGCATGAAATTAACCAAATCACCAATGATATCTTTGATTTTAAAGTCAACAAATGTTGCAAACGACTAACTTCACCAAATATCAATGATCAACATATGATGATTTCATTGTACCAAATCAGAAAGAACCGGTCGCTAGCTAGTAGTACCACGTGATATTTGAACAAAATCTAGATGAGAAATGGAAGAAAAAATAAACTTGGATAAGGATAGAAATACCTGGACACGGAAATCAATCCATGCTAAATCAAGATTCATGAGGAAATCTCCAATTTCCGTGGGTATCTCTCGCCAGCGCCATACCCAAAAGCCATGCACCACCAACGACGTTCTCAGGGTAGGGAGTCGGTAGGTTGGCCCCCAAAATCAAAGACGCAAGCAGCATCGACCAAGGAAAAATAAATCATGAGCACAATAAATAAAGTAAGAAGAGCAACTATTGCATTTCTAATTTTGCTCCATTCAGGGTGCATTGACAATGAAGGCCACTTCCAAATAAGCTTCAAACTGAACTCTAGACAAAGGAGTCGGCTCAGTTACGGAAGTACATAATTTCCAAAATAATCCAGACCTGAAAGGATTCAAGAGACAGGAATGACATTAGTATATACTGTAATATCTTTGTAGGATGCATTTCCATGTCTGTAACAAATAGCAGGCCAGACACCGGTAAAGGGAAATAGATAGGCACCGATAGAGCTTTAAAAAAACCATGGAAATAAGGCTGGCTATAAGATATACCACTAATGTCTTGTAAAAATCTATCAAAAATGATGTATGTCTGTGTGGTACATAGCTATCAAAAATAACGGTAGAATCAATTGGGGAGAAATAAATTGGCAGACCCGGAGCTAGCCAGTTGCGATTGAATGTATAAAAGAGACCCCCAATAGTCTATTTGGAGATGGAAGAGAGGGGATTCAGAATTCACTGCCAGCATACATAATAGAGATCTAATGCCCAAAAAGCACTGGCCCCGACTCAGGTGCTCGCGTATGCTCTGGTGGTGCAAGGAGGAGGCAGATGCACAACTGTGGAAATTATCAGCAATGTCCAAGGAGGTACCCTTGCATCGCTGATGACTAACGCCTCTCTGACTTTGGTGGAGAAGATGCGTCCAGCGGCAGCAGATGTCGAAGGCCCCTCCCTCGCTGATTTCGCCGGATCTGCACGCGGACCTTTACTCTGAGGAAGTGCAGATATGACCGAGAGAGAAAGACAGAAACGGCAGAGATCTTACCTGCGGTGACACAGGCTATTTGGTCCCCTTCTTCTCTACGTTGAAGAGGCTCGTCGGGAGGGGAAAGGGGCTTTCCGGTGTCGATCGAGGCCTCGTCCGCCAGTCGTGCCATGCCTCTTCTTGTCCCTCCTCCTGCTCCAACAAATCCATCCCCGGCTCTCGACGCGGGGCGCTCCATGGCTGCCTGCATCGCCTGTTCCTCCGCCGGGTACCGAGGACGCTCGTGCCGGAGTGCGCTGGCGCGACGACGTCGGAGGAGGAATGGAACCGGGGCCGGCTGCTGGTCATGAAGAAACTCGTCCAGGGGGCGGTGGAGACTGGGAAAAGCTCACGCCAGGAAAATGTTAGGTAGGTGAGTCCATGATCCGCGCGGCGTCGCAGCTCCATTAGCGGTCGATGCAGAGCGGGCTCCACCTGAACCTGTCGCGCCTCCTCGTTGGCGCCGTTCCTCCCCAGGTGCTCTCCTCCAGCGCTACTGCTCCCCCTTGCCCCTGGCCGCCGCTCACACGGATGTCTGCGACCATGTTGTATCTTGCCAGCAGTTTGCCCCGGCCAAGATCTGGCCAACAACGACGCGGGTTGCAGTTCTATGCCGCCTCCGCTCGAAGCCCAGTCCCCGCAAGTCGCGCCGAGCTCGCGAAAGTATAGCAGGGAATTGACCGGGTCGAGGAGGAGCTCGGGCAGAGGAGGCCGGTGGAGAATATTCAGTGAGAAATCATAGGTGGCGTCGTGGAGAGATAAGAAGATTCATGAGAACTGATACGTGTCCACGTTTGGCAAGCAATCAAATCCACCGCTAACCACAATCGCAAAAAAAAAAGTCCACCGCTAACCAAGGAGCGTAAGACAAAACACTCAGGAACCCGTTCCGCGCCAATTGAAGCTAAGACCACACCCAGGCACACGCAAACCTCCTAAGAAAATGCTTCGGAGCACAGCAAGTGCACACATGGAAAAACTAACAGGAATCACCCTACCAGCTAAACACGTGTCACAACCATGTTAATTCTTAAGGAGATTCAAAATTATGATAAAATAGATGTTGGTTGCCGGTTAATATAGTACTTATTAAGATAGGCTCAGCAGTTTTAATGATGCACTCGCAAGAGATAGTATTTGAAGCAAAAGAGAGCATCAAGAGGCAAATTCAAAACACATTTAAGTCTAACATGCTTCCTATGAAGAGGTATCTTGTACACAAATGAATTCATGAAGAACAAAGTGACAAGCATAGGAAGATAAAACAAGTGTAGCTTCAAAAATTTCAGCACATAGAGAGGCATTTTAGTAACATGAAAATTTCTACAACCATATTTTCCTCTCTCATAATAACTTTTAGTAGCATCATGAGCAAACTCAACAATATAACTATCACATAAAGCATTCTTATCATGAGTCTCATGCATAAAATTATTACTCTCCACATAAGCATAATCAATTTTATTAGTTGTAGTGGGAGCAAATTCAACAAAGTGGCTATCATCATATATAGGAGTCATATTGTAATCATAAAAGAAAATTTTCTCCTCAATGCTTGGGGTACTAAAAAGATCCTCGCTCATCGAGCCAGCTTCCCCAAGCTTAGAATTTTCCATAGCATTAGCAACAATGGTGTTCAAAGCATCCATAGTAATAACATTCCCATTATCATGCATATAAAGTTCCATGAGTTTTTTAATTCTCTCTTCAAACACATCATGTCCTAATTCAAGATAAAGTTCATAAAGATCTCTCATATTTTTGTTGTTTTCCATTATGCTTAACTAGTGAAATAAAAACATGCATGATATTAAGTAAAGTAAAACAAGTAACTAATTTTTTTGTGTTTTTGATATAGCAAACAAGACAAGTAAATAAAGTAAAGCTAGCAACTAATTTTTTTGTGTTTTGATATAATGCAAGCAAACAAAGTAGTAAATAAAATAAAGCAAGACAAAAACAAAGTAAAGAGATTGAGAAGTGGAGACTCCCCTTGCAGGCGTGTCTTGATCTCACCCAGCAACGCGCGCCGTAAAAGAGCTTGATGGCGTGTATTTCACACGTTCGTTGGGCAACCCCAAGAGGAAGGTATGATGCGCACGAGCAGCAAGTTTTCCCTCGAAAGAAACCAAGGTTTATCGAACCAGGAGGAGCCAAGAAGCACGTTGAAGGTTGATGGCGGCGGGATGTAGTGCGGCGCAACACCGAGGATTCCGGCGCCAACGTGGAACCTGCACAACACAACCAAAGTACTTTGCCCCAACGAAACAGATGAGGTTGTCAATCTCACCGGCTTGCTCGTAACAAAGGATTAACCGTATTGTGTGGAAGATGATTGTTTGCAGAGAAAACAAGTAAAAACAAGTATTGCAGCAGATTTATATTTCAAGTATTAAAGAATGGACCGGGGTCCACAGCTCACTAGAGGTGTCTCTCCCATAAGATAAAAGCATGTTGGGTGAACAAATTACAATCGGGCAATTGACAAATAGAGAGGGCATAACAATGCACATACATGACATGATAAGTATAGTGAGATTTAATTGGGCATTACGACAAAGTACATAGACCGCCATCCAACCGCATCTATGCCTAAAAAGTCCACCTTCAGGTTATCGTCCGAACCCCTTCCAAGTATTAAGTTGCAAAGCAACGGACAATTGCATTAAGTATGGTGCATAATGTAATCAACAACTACATCCTCGGACATAGCGCCAATGTTTTATCCCTAGTGGCAACAAGCACAACACAACCTTAGAACTTTCTCGTCACTCGTCCAGGTGTCAATGCAGGCATGAACCCACTATCGAGCATAAATACTCCCTCTTGGAGTTAAAAGCAAAAACTTGGCCAGAGCCTCTACTAGTAACGGAGAGCATGCAAGATCATAAACAACACATATGTAATAACTTGATAATTAACATGACATGGTATTCTCTATCCATCGGATCCCGACAAACACAACATAGAGTATTACGGATAGATGATCTTGATCATGTTAGGAAGCTCACAAGATCCAACAATGAAGCACAATGAGGAGAAGACAACCATCTAGCTACCGCTATGGACCCATAGTCCAGGGGTGAACTACTCACTCATCACTCCGGAGGCGACCATGGCGGTGTAGAGTCCTCCGGGAGATGAATCCCCTCTCCGGCAGGGTGCCGGAGGAGATCTCCGTAATCCCCCGAGATGGGATCGGCGGCGGCGGCGTCTCGGTAAGGTTTTCCGTATCGTGGTTTTTCGCCTCGGGGGTTTTGCGACGGAGGCTTTAAGTAGGCGAAAGGGCGAGTCGGGGCCCGACAAGGGGCCCACACCACGGGCGGCGCGGGCCCCCTTGGCCGCGCCGCCATGTGGTTTGTCCACCTCGTGGCCCCACTTCGTATGCTCTTCGGTCTTCCGGAAGGTTCGTGGCGAAATAGGCCCCCGGGTCTTTGTTTCGTCCAATTCCGAGAATATTTCGTTACTAGGATTTCTGAAACCAAAAACAGCGAGAAAACGAGAACCGGCACTTCGGCATCTTGTTAATAGGTTAGTTCCAGAAAATGCACAAATTCGACATAAAGTGTGCATAAAACATGTAGGTATCATCAATAATATGGCATAGAACATAAGAAATTATCGATACGTTGGAGACGTATCACACACTTTACGTCATATTCATGCATTTTCTGGAACTAACCTATTAACAAGATGCCGAAGTGCCAGTTCCTGTTTTCTGCTGTTTTTGGTTTCAGAAATCCTAGTAACGAAATATTCTCGGAATCGGACGAAATCAAGACCCGTGTTCCTATTTTCACCGGAAGCATCCGGAACACCCGAGAGCCGCCGGAGGGGGCCCCGTGGGCCCTGGATGATAGGGTGGCGCGGCACGGGCCCCGGCCGCGCCAGCCTATGGTGTCGCCGCCTCTTCGACCCTCCGAGGCTCCCCTTCCGCCTATTTAAAGCCTCCGTCGAGAAAACCCTGATACGAAGAACCACGATACGGAAAACCTTCCAGAGCCGCCGCCATCGCGAAGCCAAGATCTGGGGGACAGGAGTCTCTGTTCCGGCACCTGCCGGAGCGGGGAAGTGCCCCCGGAAGGCTTCTCCATCGACACCGCTGCCATCTCCACCGCCATCTTCATCACCGCCGCTGCTCCCATGAGGAGGGAGTAGTTCTCCATCGAGGCTCGGGGCCGTACCGGTAGCTATGTGGTTCATCTCTCTCCTATGTACTTCAATACAATAATCTCATGAGCTGCCTTACATGATTGAGATTCATATGATGATGCTTGTAATCTAGATGTCACTATGCTAGTCAAGTGAGTTTTACTTATGTGATCTCCGGAGACTCCTTGTCCCACGTGTGTAAAGGTGACAGTGTGTGCACCGTGTGGGTCTCTTAGGCTATATTTCACGGAATACTTACTCACCGTTATGAATGGCGTAGTGAAGTGCTTATTTATATCTCTTTATGATTGCAATGTGTTTTGTATCACAATTTATCTATGTGCTACTCTAGCAATGTTATTA
>NC_061510.1:334887061-334966283 GCF_022539505.1 Lolium rigidum
ATATAGATAGGATAACTCGGTTTGAAATAAATCATGCTATTTATATGACTCGCACGTCTTCGTTCATTTTCCCCGCTAGCTTCTCAAACTTGTTCTATTGCCTCGTCTAATCTTTTTTTTGTTTGATCATGATTAAACCAATTTAATTGTTCTCGCTTAACTTAAATGATCCGGCATTTTATTCCAGCCACATAATGTTTGATTGCTCTTGCACTTCCTCATACCGTTATGTCTTCTCGGATTTCATCCATACATGATAAGAATGTTTTGCTTGGTGAATATGAGTCGATGATGATTCAATTGGTTATTAGTCCTTGATTCATTGAGTTGATCGATGATTAAAACATATAAACCTTGGCACTTTCTGGCATGCTTGTTGTGGGATATAATGAGCATATTTGTTTTTTGTAAGATTTTTTTCTGATTTCACCGTTGATTAATCCAATGCCACCTTCTGTAGTAGGAAATCCACCTTCAGTGGGTATCATAAATAAGATATGTTGTTTCTTTTTGGCTGACCCATCTTTTATTTTTAGGCACAAAATGGTTCATTTGTTTGTTTCTCCTTCCCTTATATTGGGCTCATGGGTTAAACATTGAAATAATATGTCAGTTTTATATGAATCCCGTAATGGTTGCTCGTCTAACTGCCTTAATTGGTCCTCGCTCGTTTATATTTGGCACCAAATGGATATATTTCTCGTTTATCTGAGGCATTCCCATGGCTGGCCGATGATGAAAATAATGAAATTTAGGGGGTTGGAGATTCTCCAACTGCACAATGTCTGGCTAGTTTTGTCCACATGACCACTTTTGTGGAACTTAAGGGATCTGAAGCACCCCTTCCAAGTGTCAATTTTAATTGACAGACTTCTGTTATGCAGTTTCCTGGCTTATTTTATTAGGCACTGTCATTACTTGATTTATTTTGTTCATATTTGCCGTCTCCAGTTACTTGATTTATTTTGTTCATATTTGCCATCCGGTTGCTCTACCTGTTGCAATGGGGTTGATAGCTTGCTTTGTTATATTATGCCTTATGCTTTGTGAAAATCTGCCATCTGTTTTGATGCTTTGCAAAAATCTGTGACAACTAATATGGTTGTTTTCTCAAATTGTATGGTTCTGTAACCTGCACTGTCTTGTTTTCAGCCCCTGAATAGAGCAAGGAAGGCAGATGGCAGGGCATGTACATCAAGTGTCCAGGTCTTTCCACAACACAGCCATGACAATGCCAATTCATCTGATAGTCAGATGATATCTACTGTCCCAGCCATTCCAGCGCAAACAATCGCTGCCTTTGCACACGAATCAATTGATATAATGCAGCAGCAAAGAGATGAAAGAGATTCAAAAATCGACATAACAATCAATGAGATACATGAATTGAAAAATAGGCAATCTTGGATTGAGCAGATCCTTAATAATCTACTCTGCAGATCTAATGGAAAGCCAGCTGTTACTTGCACTCCGATGAATTCTACCTAAAAGAAATGCAGTTTTGCCGATGATGCCATTTGTATGGCTTGTATCATTTGAGTTATTTCGACTTGTTGTGGTATTTGAGAATTTTTCCTGTTATTGTAACACTTGAGCTTTTTTCCTGTTATTGCTATAGTTTGCAATAATTGTAACAAATTTTCAATGTAATGATTATTTGATCTTGAGCTTTTTTCCAGTTATTGCTATAGTTTGCAATCATTGTAACAAAATTTCAATGTAATGATTATTTGATCTTGCACTCGGCCTTAAACAGAACTACTAGTATGGTCTCACAATTTTTTATCATTATACTTTGCAAGATTTAGCGGATGCCCCAAATTCAGTGCATCTCCACCGGCGGCCCCGATAGCGATTTGGGGGCTCGCGTCGATTTAGGGCTCGCACCGGTGCGCTCCAAACGGCGCCGGTCATTTGTCGAGCCCAATAGAATCGCCGGCATCCCATGCCGGCCCCTTTGACAAGGGCGCGAATCGGGCACCCCGGTTGCCTTTGCGGAACGACGGTTTTCTCTGGTGGGGGCGCCTTGTCCGCGAGAGGACGCGACGGTTCGCATCGGCCGCGACGCGGAAAGGTTGGTCGTCGGCGTTTAAGGTCATGTAAGAGGTAGTTATAGTACTCGTATGTGATTTTGGTGATGTGGAGGAAAAAGAATGAGGAGAGAGAAGGACTATGTGGTGCCGATTCAAAGAAACCGGATCAAGCAGTACAAGTGGGACCCAGCAGAAATATGACATGCATATTTTACTTATCCTAAAGCAAGTGGCCCACTTCACCAAGCCATGCACATTACCTCCGATTCATATTAATTGACTTCAATGTGGAGTATCAATTTCCATCACGATGAGTCGAACCAAATTGTTGGTTCGCTTTTCCGTCGTAACCTATGCATCGATGCTCGTTATGTGCGGAACCGATTCAATGGACGTTTTGGTTCGCTTTTGATACACATAGTGCATGGTCTAAAGTTACGTACGTCCGTAGGCTTCTTACGTACATGCTTACGTACACCATTTTTGTTGTTGTATGAAGGGTGTCTATAACTTATACTCATATATAGCTATGACTAAAAATACTAGATAACTTACAGATAGACTATTGTATACACTGTCTATAGCATTGTCTATACTCCGTAGATGACATGGAGTAGTATTACAGACAACATCCGTCTAAATCAATGTACATGCCCTAATGGCGCGGAAACCGAGGCAACGACTGGCCACGAGGGCAGCGATCGGCCATGCGGCGTCCGGCCGCCTTAAATGTGGGCAGTTGCTACCGCTAGATAGGACGTACGCCGTCCACCACCGCCGCTCCATTCTCTACTCTCCACATCAAGATGCCCGCCGTCCGAAGACCACCTACTCGATGGTTGGCCTCAACGGCCGCGCGCCGCCTCCAAGCACCACCGCAGCCGCAGCCGGAGCCGCGAGCCGACGACGAGCACAGCTCCGACGAGGACGAGGGCCCACGGTTCGAGGCGTGGCACGATGTCTACGTAGCGAGGCGGAGCAGCAGGTGGCGGAGGAGGCAGCGCAGCCGGCGAGCCGCCGCAGCCCCCGCCGACCCGGAGCAGGCGGCGATCCTCGCGTCGCCGAACGCACAACGATACCAGCGGTTGAGGGAGGAGGAGCGCGAGTTCGTCAACGACGCGAACCTCGAGCACGTCCTCGAGATATCGCGCCGCCGAGCGGCCACGGAGGAGGCGGGACGCCGCCTCATGGAGGCGGAGCGACGAAGCTCGCGAGCTCAACGCTCATCGCCACTACGACGCGTTCGCTCGCCGCCAGGCGAGGCGCGCAGAGATCGAAGCTTCTCGGGAAAGGCTGGAAGCGCGGGGACAGCACCGCCGGCAAGCCCCTGCGACGCCGGCCGCCATGCTCCACCGCCAGATGCGCGAAGCAACGGAGGAGAGGCAGGCACGGAAGCAAGCGGCAATGGCGAAGAACAACGACGAGGCAGGGCCGTCGAGCGCCCCTACCGACGGCCAGTAGACCAAGATTAAGTTTATGTTTAGTTATGTTTAAATTCGAGCTACTTTGGTATAAATTTCGTATGAATTTGGGTTTTTAGATGTCAATTTAAATTTTAAAATCTATCGGGGCTGCCGTTTTGGGGCCGCCGGTGTGGGAGCAGCGTCCCCAAATAGAGGATGTTGTGCCGGTGGAGATGCTCTTATAGATAGATAATGATCATGGTAACATAAAAAATCGTCAACGTGATGATGATTTGATGTTGCACTCGACCTTGAACATAAGTACTAGTACGGTCTCACAATTTTTTTAATCATTATACTTTGCAACATTTAGCAGATGCGCCAAATTCAGACATAGATCATGATCATGGTAACAAATTTTCAACATGATGATGATTTGATGTTGCACTCGGGCTTGAACAGAAGTACTAGTACGGTCACTCAAAATTTTAGCATTATACTTTGCAACGGATGCACCAATTTCAGAGATAGATCATGATCATGGTAACAAATTTTCAACGTGATGATGTTTTGATGTTGCACTCGGCCTTGAACTGAAATACAAGTACGGTCTCACAATTTTTTATCATTATAATTTGCAAGATCTAGCGGATGAGCCAATTTCAGAGATAGATGATGATCATGGTAGTAACCGGTATTTAATGTGATGATGATTTGATTTTGCACTCGGCCTTGAACAGAGGTACTAGTACGGTCTCACATTTTTTTATCATTATAGTTGGACCTTAGCCAAATTCAAAATCTCATAGCGGCAAAACTTCCCGCCCACAAAATACAAAAATTTCACACGCTTCCAAATTCCCATTCTACCCTGTGGAGATGACAGCAAGGTCGGTTGGTGGGGGGGTATGCCCGTCATTTTTTGGATCACCACCTCCCTAGCCTGGAAACCCTCCCAGAAAAAATTCATTTCCCTCATACCACCCACCGGAACTTCCCAAGTCCCTCTCTCCCACCTCCACGACCACCGCACCGGAACATCCCCGCCGGACTTCCCTGGCCTACCCGAGCCCTCGCGATCCTCGTCATCCGGCTGCCCGCCGGAGCCGCTTCATCGACGCCGTCATCAACCGGACCGGATCATCCCCGCCGTACCTCGAAACCATATGCTCATCCAGCCAGCCTACCGCAGTCGCTTCAGCTGAGCCGCTTCGCCGGATCCGTCTTCCACCGCATCGGATCTTGCTCACCGACACCGCTGTGCATGAACCGGATCTGCTTCACCGGCGCCTTGCATGATCTAAACTCTTCTACTGTCGCTTTTCTATTGCTTGCCTCGCAAGTTCTTGTTTAATCTTGGGGGAACTTGTTTGTGCTAACGACGCGCCGTTACGTTTTTGCAGATGAGATGAGTAACCATGAAGTGTAATGGCCGTCTCTCCAACCCCAAGTAGCACATGTAGCGTACTTCATCACCGGATCTATCAACCCCAGGAAGATCTGTTGTGACTCCCACAGAGTGCTTCTCCTAATGTAAGTCCCTTGTTTTAGCGCCATGTTCTGGGTTCAGATGCTTGTTTGTCTGAAGCTCTTTTAGTTCATTCCTAGCTATGACCGTAACACCTTGCTATTTTCTAGTTCATTGCTAACTTTAAGCGATTGAACATTTTGGTTTGCATTCCCCGCTCTGTAGATGTAGCCATCATAACTTCTATCTTGCTCAGTCGTTGTTACAAAAATTATAGGTATTATAGTAACATCCTGCTATTATTTAGTTCATGGCCAATTTTAAGTAATTGCACATGTTGGTTCGCATTCCCTGCTCTATAGCTTTTGGCATCGTAACTTCTATATTTGGTTTACATTCCCTCGCTTCGTAGATCTAGCCATCATAACTTTATCTTGCTCGACCGTTGTTACAAAAATTATGGCCTCGCTACTATGTTGTTTGTGCCAATTTTTTACTCCATGAACATGTTGGCTTGCATTCCCCGTACTACAGGTGATGCCATTGTTTTGTATCTAGTTCATTGTAAGCTAACAAAGTAAGGACTTAGTTTGGCATGCTATCACTCGCTATCTAGCCTCGTAGTACAAATAAACTTGTCATACTACTAGATAATAATTTTGCGTGCCATCTTGTTCTTCAAAAGCTGCATTATTGACTTGTTTCTCCGACTTGGCATGACGCTCACATATGGAAAGCTGAACATATTGGTTTGCATTCCCTCTTATACAAGTTCACAGGTGATCCCACTATATTCCGTATCCGGTCCATCCTAAGCTCCATCATTAACTCGTCCTCTATGTGTTGCTCATTACAAGTTTATATCCCGAAACATCTTGATTTGCATCCCCTTCACTATAAGTTCAGGAGTATTATTTAGTTCACGGCCAATTTGAAGTAATTGCACTTGGCACATGTTGGTTCACATTCCCTCCTCTTTAGCTTTTGCCATCGTAACTTCTATTTTTGGTTTACATTCCCTGCTCTGTAGATGTAGCCATCATAACTTCATCTTGCTCAGCCGTTGTTACAAAATTTATAGCCTGCTACTATGTTGTTCATGCCAATTTTGTACTCCCTGAACATGTTGGTTTGCATGGGACTCGACAGTAGTAAGTCTGGCTGTTTCATTCTAACATGCTCTGTTATATTGGTTGTTGGTATGCGGCATGCACTCTTTGTTTGCTTATTGTGTGCATTACAATGATCTTCTTATAACGACGAAATGATGAGTTCCAAATTCTTTGGCAAACAATATTGTAGTGTCTTTGCCTTTCCATTGTTGCTGTCTTAACTTGTAATGTCTTTGTTTCGGATATAGGTGCCGCATGGACAACTTAAAAGATTGCCGGATCGCTTCATTGTATTGCTAGGTTTAATTACCATTCAATTTCTCTCGGGTTCCGTAATATTTTTTCAAAGCCTTGCGACTCGATGTAATATTTAGTTAGTTTTTATAGTTCTTTAGCGCATTTTTTCTTTGGTGCTTGTGGTAAGTGAGGCTATCCGAATCTAAATCACGAATTCCCATCCCTTAAACGGCCCAATTAAGCGAAATCACATATGTGCCGACCCGCAAAATCCTAAAGCGCCTATTATGCCGGCATATAAACAAAGAACTAAACGGGCTGGCCCACTTACTTATTGGGCCAGCCCACTTGATTTACTGGTGGACCCCACACTCTAATTGGGCCGGCCCATTTGCTTTAAGGTGGACCCCACCCACTACCGGGCCGGCCCACTAACTAGCCGGGCCAGCCCAATTGCTTTTGTGGTGGACCCCACATACTAAATGGGCCGGCCTTTTAAGTGGAAAGTGGGACCCACCTGTGTTTTTGGCCCGACCCACTTGCTATATGGTGGACCCCACATACTAAATGGGCCGGCCCTTTAAGAGGAAAGTGGGACCCACCATTGCTTTTGGCCCGGCCCACTATCTTGTTGGGCCGGCCCACTTGCTATATGGTGGACCCCACATACTAAATGGGCCGGCCCTTTAACAGGAAGTGGGACCCACTCGTGCTTTTGGCCCGGCCCACTATCTTGTTGGGCCGGCCCACTTGCTATATGGTGGACCCCACATACTAAATGGGCCGGCCCTTTAAGATGAAAGTGGGACCCATCTGTGTTTTTGGCCCGGCCCACTATCTTGTTGGGCCGGCCCACTTGCTATATGGTGGACCCCACATACTAAATGGGCCGGCCCTTTAACAGGAAAGTGGGACCCACTCGTGCTTTTGGCCCGGCCCACTATCTTGTTGGGCCGGCCCACTTGCTATATGGTGGACCCCACATACTAAATGGGCCGGCCCTTTAACAGAAAGTGGGACCCACTCGTGTTTTTGGCCCGACCCACTATCTTGTTGGGCCGGCCCACTTGCTATATGGTGGACCCCACATACTAAATGGGCCGGCCCTTTAACAGGAAAGTGGGACCCACCTGTGTTTTTGGCCCGGCCCACTTTCTTGTTGGGCCAGCCCATTTGATCTATTGTGGATCCCACGTACTAAATGGGCCGGCCCGATAGCAGGAAAGTGGGACCCACATGCTAATTGGGCCGGCCCAATAACTTCTTGGGCCGGCCCAGTTGTTTTAAGGTGGACCCCACTAGGTAAATGGGCCGGCCCGATAACAGGAAAGTGAGTCCCACATGTCTTGTGGGCCGGCCCTTTGCCTCGTTGACCGGTCAAACGAGTGCATTCGGCCCGGCCCACATGCTTAGTGGGCCGGCCCATTAAAGTTTTGACCAGTCAACCTTAGAGGTTAGGCCCGGCCCACGTAACTAATGGACCAGCCCAACTATATAGTTGACCGGTCAAACTAAGTCAGCTGGCCCGGCCCGCAAACTTAATGGGCCGGCCCGCTTAAGACGTGGCAGGCCTCGTGTGGGCCTACCATCTACCACGGGGTTTCGGCGGCTAACGCCGTTAACCGCCAGCTAACGACGTCCGCCACGTGTCGGCTTGCATGACGTCGCCAGCCAACGGGCTCCCGGAACACTTTCGCAACGGTCCGATTTTCCGTGGCGGAAGGGCGCCCAAGCGCGACGGACCGAAAAATCGTCGTAGGACTTTGCCTGACGCAGTTTCGACAACAGAACCCATATCGTCGGGTTAGGCCCATAGGCGACGAAAAATACCCTTTAGCGGACGATTTTGAGATGTTGTCTATCAGAACTTTTCTTGTAGTGTTACTAGGTATCGGTGCTTTAATATCCCCACCATCATTAACATTATTAGTGTACCTTATTCTATCCATGTCCATCTTTTCAAGTATACTAGCGAAGTTGGTATAAGAGCCAAGCATATTATATTTACTAAAAACTTTTCTAGCTTCTCTTGCTATACCCCCAAATTCTTTAATAAGGGTTTCTAATACAAAATCTTTCTTTTCTCCTTCTTCCATATCACTCATGGAAAAAAATAGCGCGCTATTCCAACGCTAATAGCACGCTATAGCATATCTGGAGAGCCGACGCTACGCTATTTCGGCGCTATAGTGCGCTATTCGCGCTAATAGCACGCTATAGCATGCTAATAGCGTATTTTTAGACCCACGCTATTTTGTTATAGCGCGCTATTTTTTTCCTTGATATCACTGAGTGTAAGAAACATATGTTGAATCACGGGATTGAGATTAACAAATCTAGCTTCTAACGCGTGTACTAAAGAAGCAACAGCAATTTAATAAGTAGGAGCAAGTTCTACCAAGTGTCTATCTTCAAAATCTTCAACCGTACTAATATGAGTGAAAAAATCTTCTATATTATATTTCCCAAGGATAGACCCTCGGCCTACCGGTACATCTTTTAGAGTAAACTTAGGAGGAAACATGATGAAATAAACAAAAAGCAAATAAAGTAAATACAAGTAACTAATTTTTTTGTGTTTTTTAATATGGAGAACGCAAACAAGATAATAAATAAAGTAGAGCTAGCAACTATTTTTTTTGTATTTTGATATAATGCAGCAAACAAAGTAGTAAATAAACTAAAGCAAGAAAAAAAACAAAGTAAAGAGATTGGAAGTGGAGACTCCCCTTGCAGCGTGTCTTGATCTCCCCGGCAACGGCGCCAGAAAAAGAGCTTGATACGCGTACAACACGCGTCCGTTGGGAACCCAAGAGGAAGGTGTGATGCGTACAGCAGCAAGTTTTCCCTCTGTAAGAAACCAAGGTTTATCGAACCAGTAGGAGCCAAGAAGCACATTGAAGGTTGATGGCGGCGGAGTGTAGTGCGGCGCAACACCAGGGATTTCGGCGCCAACGTGGAACCTGCACAACACAACCAAATTACTTAGATAAATAGCATGTTGGGTGAACAAATTACAGTTGGGCAATTGACAAATAAAGATGGCATGACAATGCACATACATGTTATGATGAGTAGTGTGAGATTTAATTGGGAATTACGACAAAGTACATAGACCGCTATCCAGCATGCATCTATGCCTAAAAAGTCCACCTTCAGGTTATCATCCGAACCCCTTCCAGTATTAAGTTGCAAACAACAGACAATTGCATTAAGTATAGTGCGTAATGTAATCAACAAATACATCCTTAGACATAGCATTGATGTTTTATCCCTAGTGGCAACAGCACATCCACAACCTTAGAACTTTCTGTCACTGTCCCAGATTTAATGGAGGCATGAACCCACTATCGAGCATAAGTACTCCCTCTTGGAGTTACAAGTAACGACTTGGCCAGAGCCTCTACTAATAACGGAGAGCATGCAAGATCATAAACAACACATAGATGATAGATTGATAATCAACATAACATAGCATTCAATATTCATCGGATCCCAACAAACGCAACATCTGGCATTACAGATAGATGATCTTGATCATGTTAGGCAGCTCACAAGATCCAACAATGATAGCACGCATAGGATAAGACGACCATCTAGCCACTGCTATGGACCCATAGTCCAGGGGTGAACTACTCACACATCACTCCGGAGGCGACCATGGCGGTGAAGAGTCCTCCGGGAGATGATTCCCCTCTCCGGCAGGGTGCCGGAGGCGATCTCCTGAATCCCCCGAGATGGGATTGGCGGCGGCGGCGTCTCTGAAAGGTTTTCCGTATCGTGGCTCTCGGTACTGGAGTTATTATCGACGAAGGCTTAAGTAGGCGGAAGGGTAGGTCAGGGGGCGCCACGAGGGCCCCACACGCTAGGGCCGCGCGGCCCAAGCCTTGGCCGCGCCGCCCTGTTGTGTGGGCGCCTCGTCGCCCCACTTCGTTTCCCTTTCGGACTTCTGGAAGCTTCGTGGAAAAATGAGATCCTGGGCGTTGATTTCGTCCAATTCCGAGAATGTTTCCTTACTACGATTTCTGAAACCAAAAACAGCGAGAACAAAGAATCGGCTCTTCGGCATCTTGTTAATAGGTTAGTGCCGGAAAATGCATAAATATGACATAAAGTATTTATAAAACATGTAGGTATTGTCATAAAACAAGCATGGAACATAAGAAATTATCGATACGTTGGAGACGTATCAGTGGCACATCCGCTTATCCAATAGTTTTGCAAAAAGAGCTGGCAACGGGGTTCCGAGCCCCAATTAATTAACTTTCATCAATAATTCTCTTCACATGTTTTGCCCTGATTTATCAGTAAGCAACTTAATTTGCAAATAGACACTCCTCCATGGTATGCGAATGTTGGAAGGCACCCGAGGATTCGGTTAGCCATGGCTTGTGTAAGCAAAGGTTGGGGGGGTGTCATCCTTAATAAAACTAAAGTACGTGTGTAAACAAAAGAGAAGAGGGATGATTTACCTTGCTGGTAGAGATAACGTCCTTCATGGGAGCCGCTCTTGAAAGTCTGGTTGACGAGGTAGTTGGAGTGCCCACTACCATTCATTGACAACAACAAACACCTCTCAAAACAATTTTACTTCTGTTTTAAAATTGAAAAGCTCTAGCGCATGTTAATCCCTGCTTCCCTCTGCGAAGGGTCAATCTTTTACTTTTACATTGAGTCACCATCCTTTCTTTGAGCACCTTCTTGAGAGCACAACTGTCATTCTTAGTACAATATGCTTGTCCCAAAATGTGATTAACTGTGGTATAACTTTGATGCTTTTATCTTTGATAATCCTTACTTCCAGTCTTTCCATGAACTTCAAAGGTGCATGGGCATTTATGTTTTGTTGTACAAATACGGGAAAGCGAGATACCACTTTATCCCTTTTATGAACATTGCAATCTTGCTGATAGATATGATTCATGATGCTTATTATTAATTCGTTGGTACCTTTTCCATGATCGACATAGCTATTAGATGACTTTATTTGCATGTATCTTATTATGAATTGCCTAAGTACTTGTCCATATCATGAGGATATTTACACCATATAAAAAATGTGTTCGTGAAAGTTCTTTTATCGCACTCAGTTGTTAACTGAATTGCTTGAGGACAAGCAATAAGCTAAGCTTGGGGGTGTTGATACGTCCAAAATGTATCTACTTTCCCGAACACTTTTGCTATTGTTTTGCCTCTAATTTTTGTATTTTGGATACAACTAACACGGACTAACACTGTTTTCAGCAGATTGCCCTGGTGTCTCGTTTTTGTGCAGAAACTCAACTTTCAGGAAAATCCCCGGGATTAATTCCAATGGGCCTATTTTCACAGAAGATGGACGGAGCCAGAAGACCAGAAGGAGGGGGGCCACGAGGCGCCCACCCCACAAGGCGGCGCGGTGGGCCCCTGGGCCGCGCCGCCCTATGGTGGCGATGCCTCGGGCAGCCCCTGACGCTCCCCTCTGGACTACTTAAGGGTTTCGACCTAAAAACGCACGGGGGTTAGACGAAATCGCCAGAAGACATCCAGAACACCGCCGCCATCGCGAAACTCCGTCTCGGGACCGTAAACTCCGTTCGGCACTCCACCGGGACGGGGAATTGGAGGAGATCATCGCCATCATCACCACCGACGCCTCTCCATCAACCAGCCATGTTTCCCCCATCCATGTGTGAGTAATTCCCCCGCTGTAGGCTGAAGGGGATGGTAGGGATTGGATGAGATTGGTCATGTAATAGCATAAGATTGTTAGGGCATAGTTCCTAGTATCCGTAGTTGGTACTTTTATGATATTGTTGCAACTTGTTATTCTTAATGCTTGTCACTAGGGCCCGAGTGCCATGATCTCGGATCTCGAACATGTTATCAATTCATGATGATATTCATTGCTTTATGATCTTACCCGCAAGTTGTATACACATATTGCTGTCCGTAACCCGAGGCCCCAAAGTGACAGAAATTGGGACAACCGGAGGGGAAGGCGGTGATATGAGGATCACATGTGTTCACGGAGTGTTAATTCTTTGCTCCGGTGCTCTATTAAAAGGAATACCTTAATTACCAGTAGATTCCCTAGAGGCCCGGCTGCCACCGGCTGGTAGGACAAAATATGTTGTGCAAGTTTCTCATTGCGAGCACGTACAACTATATACGGAACACATGCCTATGGTTGTTTAGTACTTGGATACTGTTTTATTACTATCTGCAAATGCCCTACCTTGATTGTTACATGATTTCTCTCATCCATGCAGCGCCCGTTCATCCATCCCTGTGCCTACAATATTTTAATCCTGCTGTTTACTATAATCACTACTGCTGTCTTTATTACACTGCCACTGATATTTCACTATCATTATCGCTATAAAACCGTTGCTACTCGATAAACTCTTGTGAGCAAGTTCTGTTTCCAGGTGCAGCTGAATTGACAACTCCGCTGTTAAGGCTTACAAATATTCTTTGGCTCCCCTTGTGTCGAATCAATAAATTGGGTTTTACTTCCCTCGAAGACTGTTGCGATCCCCTATACTTGTGGGTCATCAATCACTAAGTCATCGTTCAATATGTGGGAGCCATTATGGATCTCCAGATCCCGCTATTGGTTATTGGTCGGAGAGAGGTCTCAACCATGTCTACATAGTTCGTGAACCGTAGGGTGACACACTTAAGGTTTGATGTCGTTTAAGTAGATATGGATATGGAATGGAGTTCGAAGTTTTGTTCGGAGTCTCGGATGGGATCCAGGACATCACGAGGAGTTCCGGAATGGTCCGGAGAATAAGATTCATATATAGGAAGTCATTTTATAAGTTTGAAAATGATCCGGTGCATTTATGGAAGGTTCTAGAAGGTTCTAGAAAAGTCCGGAAGAAATCACTATGGAAGGCGGAGTCCCGGAGGGACTCCACCTAGCATGGCCGGCCAACCCTCAGGGGGTGGAGTCCCAGGTGGACTCCACCAAGGTGGCCAGCCACCCCCCTCCAAGGAAAGGTGGGAATCCCACCTTGAGTGGGAATCCCACCTTGGGTAGGTTTCCCTACACATGGAAGGTTTTGGGTTGGGGTCTTATTCGAAGACTTGTAATACAACACTTGGGGTTTCCACCTATATAATGAGGAGCAAGGGGAGGGGGCCGGCCACACCAAGCCCTAGTTGGCCGCACCCCTATAGTGGCCGGCGCCCCCTCTCCCAAACCCTAGCCGCCCCTCCTCCACCACCTCTCCCGCATACGCTTAGCGAAGCTCCGCCGGAGATCTCCATCGACACCGCCACCACGCCGTCGTGCTGCCGGGATTCCAAGGAGGATCTACTACTTCCGCTGCCCGCTGGAACGGGGAGAAGGACGTCGTCTTCATCAACACCGAATGTGTGACCGAGTACGGAGGTGCTGCCCGATTGTGGCACCGTCAAGATCTTCTACGTGCTTTGAAAGCGGCAGGTGATCATCTTCTGCAACAACGAGATCTAATCTCGTAGGCTTTGGAAATCTTCAAGGGTTAGTCTCATTCATCCCCTCGTTGCTACCATCTTCTAGATTGCATCTTGGCTTGGATTGCGTTCTCGCGGTAGGAAACTTTTTGTTTTCTATGCTACGAATCCCTACAGATGGGACCACAAATGTCTCCTTGAATTCGTTCAAGAAATTGAAGTGGTTCATCTTGTATCTTGAGGTGCGAAGGCCTTAGAATAAGCTTTCCCGTGGCACATGATGTGCACACAAAATCCGATGACTGAGGAAATTTGGACTCATGCAAATTGTGACCAATGGAATTGCTAGTAATCTTCCTCATCATCCCGATGCCGGGATGGCCTAGGCGATCATGCCAGGTTTGGAATGCGTCAACATTCTGGAAAATTACCTTGTAAGCAACATGTTCTACGGGCTTGATGTACGTGTAGTACAGTCCAGACGACAGAGAAGGAATTTTTCAAGTACTTGCTTGCCATATCCGTAATCTTTTGTGAAGAGTAGATACTCCTCTTTGTTGTCTTCATGGGCTTCGATGTGAAAACCATTCTTACGGATATCTCGATAACTGATTAAGGTACGCAAAGAATCGGGATACAACAAGGCATCCTCAATTATCACTTGTGTACCATTTGGGAGGGTAAATATGGCACGTCCGGTGCCAACAATTACTGTATCGCGTCCGGCGATAGTTAAAATATCTCCATTCATCTTTTTCAGAGTCTGAAAATATTTTAACTCCCTCAGTATGGAGTTTGTGGTAGCACTGTCCACAAGGCATAGTTCCTCTTCCATCGGATTGTCCCCGTAGAGAACTATATATAAAAATGAAGAATTTTCAATAAGAATCCTTTATTTAAATACATAGATTACAATCTTACTATATCAAAGTGCTGATATAATATAAATGACAACAATACTTATGTTCTATTACAACATCACAAATGGACATGAATATATTAGTCACTAAGGAGGTAGCGGGACTAGTCAAAGTCTCCAAACACGTCGGTTGAGGTGTACTCAACCATCATGTCCTCTCGTTCTCGTAGGGTCCTTCGATGGAAGGAGAGTAACGGCGTTGCTCGGTCCCGAGGGAACGTCTTGCGAACAGCCGGCTCCATCGGTGCCATCCGGATGAAGGTTGAAGTTGGCTTCAAACCTTCTCCCTCGAGGTGCGTTGCGTCCATGGGATTGTCTGGTACGGAATGGCCAGATGCCTTGGGGTCTTGCACTTGTCAGTGGGGTGCGTGTAGCATCCACACTTGTCGCAAAGCTTAGATTTGTCAAACTTAGACTTTGCGGTGCCTTTCCCACGGTCTGAGTTTTTGGGCTTCCTGTTCCGGTTGTGCTTTCGCTTACCATTGAAGCTCGAGGGCTTTCCTTTGAAACCACCATCAAACTTTCGTCCGTTCGCGACATTCATATGAACTTCAGGTAGAGGTTGAGAACCAACCGGACGCTGAGAGCCATTCTTAGCGAGTAGCTCATCATGCTTTTCAGCCTGAAGTAAGATATGAATAAGATCGGAATAGACTTGGTAGTCGCGAGCATGGTACTGCTGATGGAGGATTCTGTCAGATGGGAGCATAGTCGACAGAGTTTTCTCTATCTTCTCTGCATCAGTAGGTTCCTTCCCGCAAAAGCGCAGCTTGGAACTGATCTTATGAACCTCGTGATTGTACTCTCCGATGGACTTGAAGTCCTGAAGACGGAGGTGAGTCCAATTATGGAGTGCTTACGGCGGGACAATCGCCTTCTGCTGTTCATACCTCGTTTTGAGGGCCTGAAACAAGGTACTAGGGGATTCCTCCTCCAAGTACTCAGACTTGAGATCTGGGTGAATATGGTGCCTTATAATGTACAAGGCGGTATACTTCTGTTCATCTGTTAGTGGCGTGACTCCAGCGGGCAGTGGATCCTGCTCAGCCTGGATTGCACGCACTATCCCACGAGATGCAAGAGCGATCTTCGTGTCCATGGCCCAAGTAGGGTAGTTGTGGCCATTGAGGGCGAGTGCCTCAAATTCTCGAGCCATCGGTTACCTTTTCTTCTTCTTTTATGATCTTTGTCCTTCTCCGGCTGTTTGCTCTCGGCAGAGCGCGCCGCACGGCCATGCCGGCATGGTGCACCTCGTCCGGCCGCGTCCCCCACCCGCACTGCTCCTCCACCTCGTCCGGCCGCGTCCCCCACCCGCACAAAAAAAAGGGAAGGGCATAAATACTAAAAATATATCTTGGTCTAAACTATAATCAAATACTAAAAATTGTAAAATTCTACAATATAAGTGAGATGCTCTTGAGAAAATCAAGTTACTGACACCGTTGCAGCCAAAATCATAGCTCACTTGTGCCGATGAAAAGTGAAGGACATAAATAATATAAGATAAATTCAAACTTTATAACTCGATGCTCAGGTCATACCAACCCACGAGGGCATAATTTTATTTCTTGCTCGTTACTTACATCATTTTAGCTTTTATTGTAATGCATGGGACATGTTTCCTAGTATAAATCATAATGGGTGTGCTTAGCATCAACACACCAGTGGTCCTGAAACATTTCTTCAGCTGAGGAAGGAAACATGGAAAATTAGTTAAAAATGAACAGGATAAAATAAGAAGTAAAAATGCATGAAACCTTCGAAGTAACTTACAGGTAATCTTTCAAAAGACCCGTCATCATTCAAGTCTTGTTCGATAGCTTGAGTTGCCGATTTGTTATCCCAGGCACATATTTTTGGACCATCCTGACTGACATTGACATCTTCAGTATCCAGTGAGTCAATGTAAAGAATCTGCATGTCAAAAAGAAGCAGATGAAAAAAATAGAAACATAAAAAAAATAGAAAGAGATGTAACATATAATACAAGTTGATATTACAGAAGTTAAATATGCTCACCTCCAAAAATGCCATGGAAGCTTTGAATGGATTTTTAACTCCCTTTGCCTTTGCTGTCTCAATGAGGACAGTGATCACAAATCGACACTAGTTGAGGTCTTTTATCTTCGATGGGTCCATTATAGCTGGATAGCACTTGGGACAAACTCTAATACCAGTAGTTGGAGCTAGCACAGAGCGGACAACATACATCACCCATGTCATAAAGTACAAATCATCGCCTTTTACCATCGCTTTCAGCTTAGTCTCGACATCCGTCAACTTTGGTTGCTTGCCATTGCCGAAACCAAGGGTATTCATAACAAATGAAGTAGCTTCGAATCCACTCGTGTATAGAGCAGGATATTTTCCCAATGGTAAACCAAGAACCTTTTTGACAACTTCATCTGTTATTGGAATGCTTCCTCTGCCAGGAAAATCAAGAGAGCATGACTCATGGTTGAAGCTGCCCATCAAGTGGTTGGAGAGATCTGGGTGCAACTTTGAACATTTTATGCCCAGGAAACTGCCAAACCCATTGGCTGAAATAATTTGACAATGACTTGCATTTTGACTCTTGTATAGTTTAACAACTTTCACTGGGATGCTCTGTTAAAAAACAGTTGCTGCATAAAGCACCAGCATGTCAAATACCTGTACATACAAAACAAACCTGCAGACAGGAAGAAAGTTACATCAAACCAACATGTTTACCTTTTTTCTCCTTTTTCCTGGAAGTTGTTTTTCAACATCTTTGGGTACACTATGAACCTCTGAAGGTAATTGTTTTTCAACATCTGGAACATCTCTCAAGTCCTCTTTTTTGTGCTTGTACTGCAACCTTTTCCTTAGATTCTTAAATTTTGGGTGACCAGACCTTGGTGTTTTAACATTCTTCTGCATGACATGAACAGACCTTGGTGTTTTAACCTTGGTGTTTTGGATTACTGGATGAAAACCTTAAACACAAAACAGTACCTAATAAAAAAAAGCACAAGAATAACTAAACTTACAGAAGGCGTCATAATGATCCCGATTGTTAGCACAGTAATGGAGCGAAAATAAGCAACTACCTGACAAAAGGCAAAGTAACATTCATCAAAATAACATTCATGAAGTGAATCTGTAACAAAGAAAATTAAGTTCACTGAATTATCAAATTCTCAAATCAAATTCAGTTTACTTTTCATGCAACTTCATAAAACACACAGAGTTACTTCAAAAAAGGAGTAGGCAACATAGTTACTTCTGGACAAAAATCCTAACAACACCACCTAAGAAATTAATGCTGAATCTACAAAAGTAACTTATAATGTTATGTACATCTACTGAAACACACATGCCTATGATACAGTTCTACTTCTCCCACAATGAAAAACATTGAGTTACTTGCCAGAAGCACAAATAACAATGAGTTACTTCTACAATCAAAACATCTTTATGTTACTTGTAACAATTAAAAAACGGTTAGTTACTTCTAACTAACTTTACAAAAGCATGTATAGAACATAAGTTAACCCTGCAGCGACACCAAATACTTCTGCATTGCATAATTACTTCTACATTTTCATAGTTCAAGTCAGATGGATTACTAAACATTGCTGAGTACAATGCGGCAGGTTAAAACATGGATGCTGAAAACACACCAAAACTTGAACTCAACCATGGATTACCTTGTGAACCTGAACACACTTCCTGGACGAACTTGGAAGGAAGTCAAATCATAGGTTGGAGGTGAACTTGGAGGTGAACTTGACGCCCACGAGGACTGCAGTGCGAGGTTGATCGAAGATGAAATCCCTACAAAAACGATGAAGATGGCCAGGGTCACAAATTCGTGAACACAAAAGCGAGAGGGGTCGTCCCGGATGAACATAGGTTGCGCCTCACCAATCTACGCCCGAAAATACGAGCGAATCATGGCCGGCGACGACTACTGCGGTTCGAGAAATGAAATCAAGTGGAGAATATGGCAGGAAATGGCAAATCGAAACTCACCCGCTTCGATAAGGAGGGTCGAAGTTGCAGAGGAACCTCCGCCTCTTCACGCTTCACCGGAGCCCGCAGCGAAATCGTCGCCGGCGACGAGATTGGTGCGAGGAAGACGGCCACGAAATTCCTCACCCTTCAAGCCACCGGAACTACCAAATCCACCCAACCCCGCTTCGATACGTAGATTCGGAGATGCAGAGAACCACCTCTCAGCCGGAAACCACAGCGAATCGCCCGCCGGCGACGAGGTTGGTGCGAGGAAGACGGCAAAAAAATTCCTCTCCCTTCAAGCCGCCGGAACTACCAAATCCACCCACCCCTCTTTGATACGTCGATTGGAGATGCAGAGACCACCTCTCAGCCGGAAAACCACAGCGAATCGCCCGCCGGCGACGAGGTTACTGCGAGCAGCTCAGGGGAGCGAATGGGGATTTGGTTTCTCTCTCCACCATTCTCTCTCTTCGGGCGAGCAAATTCGAATCGACGTGTGTGCCGCAAACGACGCGCAGGTGTCTCCGTGGCCGTGGGTCCCCACCACGTGAGCAGGAGGAAGATGGAAACATACGCGAGCCGTCCGATCAGAATCGCGCGGCCGCGGCGCGTGAGCATGCTGTAAGTCACACAGTGGTCAGCCAAGAGTTAGATTTCTCGTAAATCTATAGATATTCGTTTTCTCTATATTATATACTTAAAAAGAACGAAGTTCCTCTTTTTCCTCCGGTCGAACTTTTTGTCAACCATATTTCCAATAGGACAACTTTACCCTACCACCAAAACACATACAAAAACCACCCGCCCACCATTTCAGCAGAATCTTCAAAAGCATCAATTTTGCTCTCTCGCCTACAATAACTCCATGATTTCAGCTGTAATAAACCCACCATTTCATGAGGGCACTAATAAAAACGAACGATTCCCTCACTGCACATGGTAAGTACACGCCCACCATTTTAACAGAATCTTCACGCCTACGGTACCTCCATGATTTAAGGAGTAATAAAGCAACTTCATGCGGGCTTCCTTGCCTACGCATGGTAAGTAACAAATATGGCTTGGTCTCCTTCCCTTTTACTCCTACACTCACGAATCAATCAAGCAATTTTCAATCAAGCAATTTTCATGAAAACAATTCGGCCCCTGATAGCATATCTTGACCAGATCGAAAAATGCGAACCATCAGGTCTTCCCGAGCTGCTTTCACACATGAATGTTTGCTCGAAAGTTTATCCATCTCCTGATCTGTTGCCATCTCTTGTACATGCAAGGATGTACCTTTTGTGATCTGCAAGTCAACTTCATTTCTGCAAGTAGGAGGTTCCGGTGGTACACAAACAGAAGAGCTTGGATGGTATTCATTTTTTACCTCATCACACATTCAGAGTGATATTAGTGATTCTACCATAAATTGAAATAATGTTATGCCAAGAAAAGATGGCAGACATAGAAGTTACCAGCCCAATGCCTCATTTTAGAATTCGTGCTACATGCCAAGTGTCAAGCATTTCAATGAAAAAAAAGTTGTATTATCTATATCAGAATAGGAGATGACCTTCCTTATTCATAAAGGTTTATAATCGGAAACTGCTATGTTACTTTATTCATTCAATAATTACTTGCTGAACATGACGAATTTCTTACCCAGATTACGTCGCTTAATTGGTGCACATTAAGATTGTATAAATCACCTTCCAGATATTCGGCCCCTGGGCCAAAATGCCCTATGATCTTCTGATTATGCACCACCGGAACCTCCTGACCCCATTCACTTTCCCCACCAGATCAATAAGGTGCTCCTCCCCAATCTGTTCGTCGACCTCAACGACCAACTCGTGTGCCGCCCCTGCAGTACCCCACTTGCAGCTCTTTGCTGACATACCAACGCAGTCGCTCGTCTTCTTTAGTCCACGACTGTAGCTGTTGTGCGAATCGGGGAAGAACATCCACCACCACACTCTTGAAGGTATCTACCTTTCTGGTGCTTTCTCGCTCTCTCACTGTGGTTATTTGTCTACATGTGATGTAGGACCCTAACATATAATGGTGTCACGTTGGAGAGCAGTGCAGTGGACAAACCTAGCCTCCGTCGCCGAGAGACAGATAGAGCAGCGCACATCCGAGCATGAGAATTGAGAGGTAGCAGCAGGACCAGCGCCTCCGACGTCGCCGCCACATCTCCAACTCCTCCTGGTAGCCTCCAAGGCACCTCCATGAGCTCTCCATCAGTTCCATGCTGCCCCGGATAGTGCAGCCGCGGTCGACGATGGGAGGGAACTAAAGGAATGCAAATAGTTCAGCTCATCGCAAAAAGAAAAAATATAATTCAGATACAGCCAATATTTTAGATCATCACACTGCATCATGACCTGCGAGAAAAGATATCAAGCATGGAATATACCCATGCCCTTCCTTCCACTAAATGAATTTTTGTTGTCATACCGGTTTGGACAAGTCAAGAAAGATAAATTTGCAAGAGAATTCAGAGAGTATTGTCATGAATTACACTAAAATTTACAAGTAAATTCAGTGAGTATTTGCAAGTAAATTTAGTGAGTATTGTCATAAACATGGCAGAGCTAATTGTTACTCCTCTTAACAGAGTGAAAATAGTGACCAGTTATGGTTGCAATTTCATATACTCTACAATTTTCATTTGCAAAGTCATGTAAGACGTGCAGAGTCGTATGAATAAGCATTAATTTAACAAGGACACTACATCTTCAGAATTATCAGCTTGTGTCAAAAAGAAACAGGAGTTAAGCAATTTTCAGTTACAAATTCATGGTTCAGTGCACAAGCAACACTATGTGTCAAAGAAACACGAGTTAAGCAATTTCTATCATTTGGCCAAGATAGAAAAGAGTACCTTACTGAGAAGATACAACAACAAAGATCTTCAGAATCATCAGCTTGTGTCGTACTAAATGCAAGGATCGAACTGATAAAATTCCCTCAGATTAGGCACTGGATGTCTTTGATTTGTTCGTCTTCTGCAGGCATGCTCCTCCCTATTATAAACACAGAAGTTAGACAGAGTAATTATGAAAGAAGAAGGCCGAATTGCAGAGTACAATGGCTTCCAGTAAAGCTGGAGTATAACCCACAACAAACTAAAAATTTATCACCCGCAGATAATAAAAAAAAAGGAGGCAGATATAGTAATCAAACAGACAGTTGAGGGAGAGTTCAGTTGCAGTTGAGGGACAATCGAAGCATTTATCTACGAAACATCCAGTAAAGCTATACACACACCTACTCCATTTCTGCCTGTATGAATATATAACTCTTCTGCAACTTCTAGGCTATAATGACATTACATATCACTCCAGCTAAATAAAGAACAACAACATTGCTACAGAAGTTGCCACAACTTAGTAAAAGAACAAGAACATGTCATCCAAACCAAGGACAAGCTTAAACTAATGTTGAACTAAATAAAACTAAACTTTGCCACTGGAATTGGAAGCTAAACCATCGAGTACTGACTAATCTGTGCGATGCAAAACTGAATTTTTTTCTCATTCACATTGTTCAAAACAAACAACGGATGTTTCTGTGCTCGGCCAAAATCGTCGCTGATTCCAGAAAATATTCAGGTAAAACAAGGTTCATGCGGGATTACAATCTCATGGCTAAGTTCCTAACGTTCATGTGAAGTACTAAAACTGTAGCAGCAGCGCCAATCTTGCCGTGGTAAGATACAGTAGCAATTGATGTTTTCCTCTATAAGTACATTGGTAAGAACACGCCATGCGCTACCACCGGTGAGCCAAAAGATGACCTCGTTCCAGGTCGCGTCGCGGGTCACCCTCCGTCGTGGGGAGCACGCCCAGCGTGGGAGCACGCCTAGCGTGACCGCACTCGTTCTCCAGCTCGGCGAAATAGAGCGCACCGTCCGCTCTCTCCAGGACGTCACCGAAGATCGTGGACGGCGACGAGCTGCGGAAGCTCCTCCACCGGTTCGAATCCCTCAAGGCACCGCACCACCACAACCACCTCACCCCCCATGCATTCGCCAAGATCTTGAAGGTGGCCTTCTCTGGCTACGATTGGAGCTCCGCACCACCGCCAACACCACGATTGGAGCTCCACCCTCACCTTGGCTCTCTCAGATCGAGCACCGCCACTGCAAATCTGGACGGCGGGCCGATGGGAGGGATGGAGTGAGAAAGAGAAAGGGGAGTGAGCGGTTTGTGCGTGCGCAGTGTGTGTGTAATTCACTTTTGTGTTTTATTAACTTAAAGTTGTGTCAATTAATTTTAAAAAGAGAAAGTATAAAAATTATTACTGTTTTTAGTGGAAGAGTAAATTTGAATCATCAAAAACATTGTAATCATCATTAGATAATATTATATGGTAACAAATTTTATGTGAAGATTTAAGAATTGTGCTTCTCATATGATAAGGCATTAGGCACATTTAAAGTGGCTCGGTAGCTAAAATATTAAGGTGACTTCTTGATAAAAAATTTAAAAAACTGTATATATCATAAAAGAATATCATGAAATTCTAGACAAGAAGTATTTAGTCTAACACCTCTGGATACATTTCACTCGGTATGATGATATTTTTTATTTGAAAAATAAGGAATTCTTATTACTACTTGCTAGGGTCATCTGACACATTATTGAAAATTGAGTTTTCTCGACTTAAAACTAAATGATGACAACATGAGAAACTGAGACTTGAAAGATGATGAGTTGGTTGTGTGATTGTGGATTCTAATGTCCTATTGTAATCATTGGTCATTTCACCATATGTCGATCCACCAAATGCCAACCTAATAGATAAATTTGGTCCACTGTTCAAATGCAAGTTTGTTGGGCTATGAGACCTATTTAAATTACTCCGGCAACAAAACACAACTCAGTAAAAAATAGATTGGAGTTAACAGATATGTGTTTTACTAAAAGGAAAGTTAAATTCAAAAGACAAACCATATATTTTAGTGCATCTTCTACATCTTGAAAAACTAATTTCATTCTCATCTACAGCTTGCAGGTGACAAGCCATGTATCCATGCGCACACAAGCCATGTATATGCACTCTTTTTACATCTTAAAAAACTAATTTGCAGTGCACTTATTTTAGAACCCAAGATCGATGTGGAAGGAAATTAAAATTGTAGGTGACTGCATTTATGATTTCAGACAACGATCTGTTTACACAAATATCAAAGGAACAACAGGCATTAGTGGCTTCATTCTTTATACAACTTCCAACAAATATAACATACCGTACAAGGTTGCATTATATTTATGCACCGTACTCGTTGCAACGCACGGGCATTTATACTAATACTACAAAATAATTTCCTAATACTCCCGAAAAAGAAAGATTTTGCGATATCGGATAGGACACGGAGTCCCGAACCGAGCCGACCCACCACCGTACTACAAAGGGCGAAGAGAAGGAACCCAGATCCCCAACCCCGTCCGAGGGAAGACGAACCCTAACCCCCAAAATCCCCAATCCCCAATCAGCCGACGACGATGTCCGCCGTCCACGGCTCCGCGCGACTCCCTCCACCGGTCGCCCGGAACCCCCTCCTCCACGACTCGGGTCTCCTGAACTCGACGACCTTCATCAGCGATCACCGGAACGAAACCACAGCGGGAACCTTGACGAGAGCGGGCCTCACAATCCAGGTATCGTTCGTCTTCGCTGATCCGCCGCGTCTCTCCTACTTCTGCGTCTACTGCCTTAACCGCTACGAGATCCCGTTCGCAAAAGCGCCGAAGGTCGTGTCCTCTGTGGAGGACACGGCCCTCATCCAAGTCCTGCTCACCACCGAAGACTCGCCGCAGTACTTCCTCTACCGGGCCAGAGGGCCCAACGGCAGGCCGTCGCTTGACCTGCTCCCGGACATACATCGGTATTCTCAAACAGAGATTCTGTGTGTACCCCTTGGTTTCGTCTCCCATGACAACCACAAACAATTCGTCATGGCGGCTCTTAGCTACGGAACATGGGATGGAGAGTACAATCTCCATACCATCGGTTCCAACCCGGATTCTACGTGGTCCAAGAAGCTGCTTCAGGTAGAGATTCCAAATGGCCTTACCGCGAATTCGGCATTGATCGAACCCACCAAGGTGATTGCCCTTGGAGGTGGACTGCTTGGCTGGGTTGATCTCTGGAAGGGCATGGTGATCTGCGACGTGCTCAATCCCGCAGCCAAGGCGTATTTTGTCCCTATGCCGAAGCTGCTTCCCAACAACAACGAACTCTATGGCAACCAGTATTCTGCACGGCCACTTCGTGACATCACTGTCAGTCGTGATTACATCAGGTGTGTTGAGTTTGAGCAAGTGCTAAAACTCAGACCCACAACTGTACCAGCTGTTACTGATCCCTGGGACATGGATGAACTCCAAGACTCGGAACTGGCTATCGTTCCACCCCAGGAGGAGGAGGAAGTTTATGATGTCGTTGGTTGGAGGCTCATCACATGGTATAGGTCACTCACTTGGAACGGTTGGCGCAAGGGTAGCATGGTTCACTCCGATGACCTTGGTATCATCTCCTTGCCTCAGCTAGGAGGTGGTTCATGTCCTCTAAATGAGCCATTCAAGAACTTGAAAACAGCTTCTCCCACTCTGAGTGACGATGATGTTGTTTACCTCGTGTGCATGCTGAAAGAGGACGACCAAGCTGTGTGGATTGCCACTATTGACACTAGGAGCAAGTCAGTGGGAGAGGTTGTGCCGTTTTCTGCAGAGGGGACTGTAATTTATGATCCAACCTTCATTCCCTGTGTACTGAGCAAATATCTGGATGCTAAATCAGGTAATCATAATGTCACTGTAGCACTCCCACTGATGTTTTTCTTCTGTTTTTAATAATACTGTAATACGGATGTGTCTCAGTATATGTGGTTAGGTCACATTCCAAATCATTTAAATGTGGACGGTTCTCATTTCATTATCTACATGGTACCCTGTGTTAAATTGGTTGATGACTGGTGACGTTGTTACCTGAACTTAGAGTGTGCTCTGGCCTGGCATTGATAGTCTGAACTGGCTGGCCCACTTTCTTCACTTGTGTTGTCGGACAGTAATAGTTAAGACTTGAAGCAAAATATTTTTTGTGCGTCTTTTTGAAATTGCATCAGAAATCGTTGGTTATGATTAAGGGTGTGTTAGTTTAGCCCCTTTGTTTTAAATCAGTATGATCAATCAGCTGTTAGATAGCTCTACTAATATGGTCCCAGATTTGAGTAGTGAGTTGTGATGAATCTAATGGATTTCTGCTCTATGTGCATTAGATGGATCCCAGGGAGGCAAGCGAAATGCTTCTCATGTCCCACACTCACGAAACATCAGCAAGTGGAAGAAGCAACGGCAGCTCCTTTCACAGGCAGAACTAGAAGAGCAGCAACCACTACCGCACCTCCTGCAGCACTCATCAGGTAATAGATGCATTCTCCAAGTTTTTGATGTAGTACTTGAATAGCTGGCGTATAAACAGTTATCTTAGGCATTTTACTTGATAGAATTATAGAAATGCTCCCTGCATTATTGCAATCTAAGGTGCACCTATTAGCGTTTGTAGAATTCCTTCTTCTGATTTTATCTTGTCATGTAATTTTCAGGCTGATAGTTTTCCTTTTAACTTGTGCAGCGGCGGTGGTGATGCCAGTCAACTCTCCACAGTGTGTCTGAAAGTGTTGGTGATATATGGGGTATATGTGGTTGTGTTAATCGTCAAACATGGTTATGGTTTATAATGGCATTGTACTTACCCTATGGTATTATGCAAGTCATGTAGGAGCATATGCTTGCAGTGTAGGACTGTCGTATTAATTGTAATACAGAAGGTTAAGTGCTCCTTAGCACGCCATATTATTTTATATGAAATAGCAAGTTTGTTAATTAGCTGTATTTCCTTCTGTAAATGGTTCTATCTTCTTCTGTGATTTGTCAATTATACTGCTTGACACACACTTATTTTACGGCGTTGGTGATTCTCGTCTTACCTACATTATTGATTTTAGGCTTCCATTTAATTGAGTGATAATTCTGTGCTGGTATTGTGATGCAACCGGCTCCTCTAACGTGCTGAAGGAAAGTCTAAATTTGTGAATTAAGGTCACGGTACTGTAGCATTGCACTGTGCATTGTGTCTGCAGGTGATTACTTTTCTCTAACTTTGTTTCAGTACGCTAGAGGATCCGGTTTGTTATCATGTGTTTAGACATGGAGTATGAGAACATGCTGATGGCCTGCGTGTCGGGCGTAGGGAGTGACTGCTTTCTTTAAAAACAAAGAATATAACATCTGGAATAACTTGGGGAAGCCACGCTGCGCATGCTATTTGGGGCACCATGCAATGAGACTGTCTTTTTCAAGGGCGCGTTTGGTTGCGCCGAATTTCTGCATGCCTGCGCCAGTGAGATGGGAGACATTGCGTATCACGAACGGGTCATGGGTTACTTTTGGCGGGTCGTTTGGTAGCCTGTGCGATTTTTTGCGCGCTGGAGAAGATCCTAGGCCCCATCGTTTGGTTGCCCATTTCCAATTCATTCTTCCCAGGATAGCCTGTTTGGTTGCAGATAGCTCAGTTCTGTGGTAACCTCTTCACTTAGAGTCGTGAGGTTACCTAGTACTGAATAACAACACACATGAGATTCAGTTCATCAGAAAAGATGCTGGTAATACACATCAACTAGTACTTAGTGGGCGATGCATCACGAACGAAGCAACTACTTCGTGATGCATCACAGGTTCATCACGAGTGGTTAGTATATACCACCTCGAACAAATTCATCATTACAAACCGGGAATCAGGTTGTAGCAAGAATGAAGCGATACAAGATCACCTCCCAAAATCAGCGGATCATGAGAAGGAAGCAGAAGCACTAAGAAAGAAACTGGTTGCAGAGCCAGGTCCTAAGCCAGCTCCTCCTCTCCGGTGGCTGCAGCTTACGGTAGACAGCATACTCGGCTTCATTGTCTGCAATGAACTCGATAGCCCTGACTAGCAAGTTAGGCTGGAACAGTTGCGCCTTGTAAACGAACCGGAGAGTGAAGATCGTCTTCATCTGAGCGTAGTTGGTGATCGAGGTGCCAACGTACTGACGGTGCTCCGTGTACTACTGCAATCGACAAGGAACACCTGTTAGTGCGGACGACATTGACATGTATATACTTTCAGATCTATGCAGGAGCTCAATGAGGATTCGTACCAAGATGTAGTCGTCCGCCGCCCCTTCATCACCGCCGTAGAAGCAGCAACCATCTTCGCTTCAGTCCAGAATGCGATCGGATTTCATTTTCATGATGACGCTCCACTTCATCCTCCAGCTTCTGATGTGGTTGTACATCATGTAGATAATGATGGGATCTAGTAATCTGTAAAATTTGGACTCAAGATACCTCATATTCTGAGCTGCACAAAAATGACAAAATATGACAGATTTTGAGATTCTGAAATTGACACTGTTCACCAATATCAGTATTTGTCTTTTTTTGCACAACTCCGAATATATGATATTTCCAGTCGTCTGTAGATCACAGCATTATCTGCATGTAGATTTAATTTCAGATTTTTTTAAAGCTTTAAAATGTTTTTTCAATTTTTTCAAAAAACAAGCTAGCTCGAGCAACGCTTGTGGTTTCCGAAAGATAACAACCACATCAGCTATTTAACTGTCAACGACGCATCCGATCATGGCCATTCACAGCACCACCAGGGACTAGTCCACTAGGGATATCATGAAGTACAAATAGGTAGGTGAAAAATCTTTATTGCTAACTCTAGAGGCATAGAGCACGCCGCATCGGAGCCAGATTACCTCAACATGGCACAATAGGCTGGAGGTAGAAGAACACCTTCCGCCAGTAAGAAACTTGGAGAGCAGCAGCACCCGCTGCTGGCGACAAGGGTGGGAGAAGCCGCCTTCCGGCCATCAAGGTCGACGAGACATCCATGCCGCCAAGGATTCTCCCCCAACAGAGATGTGGAGTGGCCCCCTCATCGGCCCGAGATCACACCAACAAACTAGAACTGTTGTGTATAAATCCATAGAGCAGCCTCCCACCGCCCGACATCACGATAGCCTACAAGAAGACGACTAGGAGGAAAAGAATCCTCACGAACCACGACCTTATGGGATGGCGACGCCTGTGCTCGTCCACATTGCCACCATCTACAAGAACAACTAGATTTAGATGTGCGCCTTGGCGCACGATCCCGTGAAGTTCATGCCAATGTAAATTTTGTATAACGGTGATAAAAATTATCTGCCAAGATGATAATACGCTTCTTAGGTTTCATAAATCAATGTTGCTATGATGGAATTAGGATAAATTACACGAAAGTACAAACGGAACAACAAACTAAGTGTACCAAAAGGTGAGTAATCTCATAGTCATAGACAGATACATGGGTCTAACAGGCATTATACAACAGATTTGCTACATCAAGCTTAATCTTACAACTAATCATTTTATAAAACTCTACATTAAGCATTTATAAAAGAACGATTTTAAGCAAGCATCAAGTGAATCGCAACTAACATGAATTAAATACACACAAATCAGTCCAATATATTTCAGTGGTGGAGATAACACAAAAACGACATAATTGTGAAGTGAAAAGGTAATAAACAACACCAAGTCTATTACAAAAGTGCATAACAATTTGTATAGATACAACCACATCGTGCCTTAACCAGGAATTTACAAATGTCTATTTTCTGAACAAAGCACACACATAAGCTACACACGAGCATCAACGCAACAAACACTTGGTTCATATCTACATGCCAACAACAAAAGGAACACGGTCATAGGCCACGACACGCAGTCAACAGGAAACAAACACCTACTTGAAACCTCCACCACCAAAGGTGAATGTTCCAGGAAAACAGGAATCAACAACAGTTAAAGAGAAGATATCGGTGGTAATGGCTACATTTGCGAAGCATGTGCATGGTCGGAAGAGGCCGACATAATCAATACTGATAGCTTTTTCAGTATAGGCTGTATCGAAATATCCATCAAACTGGAGGAGAATTCTAATATAAATTTAACAGGAAGTTTCTATCTTAGTCATCTACCAAAAAGTTTCGCACAATCACCGCCACCAAATATTCATTTCTAGGGAGTAATACATAATATTATGCAACATCACACTTACACATCAAAGACATATGGATGTTCATTAGTGCATGATTGTTCAATATGACGCCCTTCCAGGCTATATCCAATAACCACCAAACAAGAGGGGAATTATAATATAAACTTTAACACAAAGTTTCTATCTAGCTCATCTACTCAAATGTTCCACACAATCACCAACACCAAATATTCCTTTTATGGAATAAGACACAATATTATGCGACACCGCACTCCCACATCAAAGACAAATGTTCATTAGAGCATGATTGTTCAATATGGCGCCCTGCTTACCTCCATGGGACCGAATTTTGGGGCTGCCAAATGAGCACCACTGACAAATCTGTTTCCCTAACATCTCAACGTTCAGATATATAAATATATTGGTAGCCTATCTGGGAAAGATGCATAGCATAAACTGAAAAGAAATAAACGAATATTTCCTAGTCTATTGGACCACGAAGAGACAGATAAAAACTGTTTAGGCCCTGTTCGGCAGGAGGGGATTGGTGTGTTTTTCTGTGTCTAAAACCGGCCCAATTTAAAACCACCCGAAACCCCGTTTGGGTCGTTCGGTAGGACGGGATTGAGGTGTTTCGACCCAGTTGACCCTCCCGATACACGGCGGGTTAGGGCGGGTCGGGCGGGATTAGAAACGCTCCCCCCACCTCGCGTTTCTCCCTCTGGCGAGCGATGGCCGCGGCGACGCGAGCGACCCAATTCCCCTCGCCCCGCTTGGAGCCGGTCACTGATTCCTTTCCGCCACCGCCTGGAGCTCCTCCACCTCCTTCCCATCAACAATCGCTTCTTTCTTTCCGCTGCCGACGACGCCGAGATCTCTCCGCCGCCGACGACGACCACAGAGCTGGATTTCTCACCTGTAAGCGCCATCCTATTTCTTCCCCTCCTCCCACCATCCACTGCTAGCTGCGCACATAAGGTTCATTGATCTGGTCCTTGACCTAGGTTTCTTGATCTAGTTCTTGATATGCATGTAGTAGTTTGGTTTCTTGATCCAGTTCTTGATATGCTAAGTCAGAGATTTGGAATCAGACTAGACTATATGCCCGTGCCACTGTTTATTGATCCAGTTCTTGATCCGTTTCCCTTGTTCAGCGGAGGAGAAACAGGGAACTCGAGAAAGTGGAGTTGGGGCTGGATCGCCGGCGGCAAAGGCCGGACCAACGGTGGCGCAGCCATGATTGCCAAACATGAATGGCAGCCACCATCCATGTAACCCATTCCTGTTATTTCCCTCAATCCCATTATTTTTTGCCCTATTTCCCTTGGAGAAGGTTAGTGACTAGCAAGTGAAGTCTGCAGTTACAGATCGCAAATGAGACATGATCAATCTCCCAATCTAATATGGGGTAAAATAGAAGGACAAATGCAACACTAAAAATGGCTAGTTAGACATGCAAATCTAGTGGTGAACTTTCTTTTCAGCTGCAGTAGATCGTCTTACAGTAAAGTACACTGAAATTGTACTCTTTATGATTGTGTTAATCTATTTTGGGTTGTAATCTTTATTACTGTGTTCATCTATTTTAGGCTGCAGCATGTTTTATCCAGTGAAGATATACTGTGATAATCAATTTTGGGCTGCAACATGTTTTAGCAAATTGACTGAATGATAATGCACTCAGCTACATCCCAGCCTTGTCCATGACTGCACGTGTGTTCTTCAGGTAGCTTCTTGTAGTTCTTGGCGCTTGGAGATGGGGTGAGCATCAAGGGACAAGTACTGCGGCTATGCTTCAACGTGCCATAGCTCTGGACTCGACACCGGCGACCACCATGGCACCTAATTTGCCGGACAAGCACGGAGGATCTCTCCGGCGGCACCATGTCCAGCAGGAGGCGCCGAACTCTGACGATGCAGGTGCCGACCTCTGAGATCCTCCTGTGACAAATTATAGAAGTCCGAAGTAAAGCGTAGCAAATAGCAAAATCTCCAGTAATTGTTGCATCAACACGTGATTGTGAAGTGTGTATTATTGGCCATTAGCCTCTGATTTTATACTGATGAGATCTGGCTTGTGAGTTAGTGTAATGCATCAACACGTATGCATTTTTGTTCATGTACTTCAGCTACCGTGTTACTGAAAGTCTTGTATAAAAATTAGATTTTGTATTGAAGAGAAAACTGTGTATTATTATCCCTGTATACCGAACAGTATAACTTGGGAAGGGGATTGACGTGGAAAGGGATTGAGGCTGGACGAAGTGTTTTGGGTGAAGCAAGTGTTTTCACCAAAACCCTGGGGGTTAATACACTCCAAAACTCAAAAAGACACCCCTGCCGAACAGGGCCTTAGGGTTTTCGTGGGGTCTCAGCCTCCACCTCTTCTCTTTATATTAACATGGCAGGTATAAATACAACGTACATACGTACATATACAAAACCGATTCTTAACACTCCCCCTCAATCTAAACTACTACTACATACAAGGTTTAGATTGGATTTAAATCGGTCTAACATCTGCCGTGTGGCTGGTTTTGTGAACACATCAGCCAGCTGATCTTGAGAAGAGATAAACCTCACGTTCAAAGCGCCATCAGCTACTTTCTCACGCACAAAATGGAAATCAATCTCAATGTGCTTAGTTCTAGCATGAAAAACTGGATTCGCTGTAAGGTAGGTAGCCCCTAGGTTATCACACCACAAAACTGGAACTCGCTGCTGGGTTACTCCTAGTTCTTTAAGCAAAGAACTCACCCACATAGCTTCAGCGGCTCCGTTAGCTAGCGCCTTATACTCTGCTTCGGTACTTGATCTCGAAACAGTACACTGCTTCTTTGCACTCCAAGAAACAAGGTTCGGTCCAACAAAGACAGCAAACCCTCCAGTGGAGCGTCGATCATCAACACATCCTGCCCAATCCGTATCTGTAAAAATACCGATGTTCATAAAAGGTGATTTGCGTATCCGCAGACCGGTGTCCAAGGTTCCCTTCACATAACGCAAAATACGTTTGACAGCTTCCCAATGTGCTTCAGTGGGCTGAGAAAGGAACTGGCATACTTTATTTACTGCAAAGGATATATCCGGCCGTGTAAGCGTCAAATACTGCAAACTGCCAACAACACTGCGATACCTGAAAGAATCATCAGGACTCAAAAGTGCTCCAGTATCACGGGCAAGACGCTCAGTCGACACTAGAGGAGTAGACACAGGATTGCAATTCTCCATATTGACACGAAGCAAGAGATCCAAGACATACTTGCGCTGAGTGAGTATCATCCCCCCTGAATTGCAAGCAGCCTCTAAGCCAAGAAAGTACGCCAAGAAGCCAAGATCCTTGATCGGAAAGGTGTCTGAAAGGGAGCGCACGAGTCCTTCGACAGCAGCAGGACTAGAGCCAGCAATAACGATGTCATCAACATACACCAGCATGAACACTTGAACACAAGACCGATTAAAGATGAACAGGGAGGTATCAGCCTTGGATGGAACAAAACCAAGCTGGAACAGGCGAGCACTGTGACGAGCATACCAAGCTCGAGGAGATTGCTTCAGCCCATAAATAGCACGCTGCAACTTGCAAACATGAGAGGGATATCGAGGATCTTCAAAACCAGGTGGCTGCTGCATGTAGACATCCTCAACCAAGAAACCATGAAGAAAGGCATTGCTGACATCGATCTGACGAAGAGTCCATCCTCGAGAACAGCAAGAGAGAGGACCACTTGAATAGTAGCAGGCTTCACAACCGGGCTAAAGGTGTCACCATAATCAAGACCCTGCTGCTGTGTGAAACCCCGGGCAACTAGACGCGCTTTATGCTTCTCAATGGAACCGTCAGGACGATGCTTGGTTTTGAAGACCCATTTGCTGCCAACAATATTAGTGCCAGGAGGACGAGGAACAAATGTCCATGTTCTGGTGTGAGAAAGGGCAGAAAACTCCTCTGCCATAGCAGCACGCCACGCCGGTTCACGAAGAGCATCCCGATGAGACACTGGGGCAGCAAACAGGGCACGACGACTCGGATTATACCGCACAGTTCCATCCGTATATTACTTCTCATGCCACGTGTTGTCACGCAGTCGTGTGACCATCTGATGAGCGGGTACAGTGGTCGAGGGAGCAGCCGAAGACATCACGGCTGAGGGATCGGAGCCCTCAGCAGAAGGCGACGGGGGCTGCGCTGGAGAGGGCGATGCGTCGCGAGCTGCAGACGGCATCGACGGAGGAGAGGGAACAGATGCCTCGGGTGGCGCGCCCGATCCATGCAGCGGAACGTCGATCCCACAGTCGGACGTAGGCGCGGGATCGGGCGACGTGGTCGCGGGAGCGGGCACATGGGGAGGCGTGCCGGGAGCATGCATGCCATGCACGTCGATCGGAGGCCGGCGCGGGAACGTCGATCCATAAAGAAACCTGCACACACGGAGCATCGCCCGACGGAGGCGGGTTAGAGCACAGGTAGGTTAGGTCATATTTACGCACATGATCATTCGTAGCCGGTTCAGAAGCAGGAAAAGAGATGGCATGAAGAAGTGTAGGAATATCAACCGTGACACCTGGTGTGGCATAGGGAAAACACGACTCGTCAAAAACAACATCTCTAGAGATATAAATACGGCCAGTGGAGCGATCTAGACACTTATAACCTTTATGCATGGAACTATAGCCAAGGAAGACACATAATTTGGAACGAAACTCAAGTTTGTGTGTATTATATTTGCGGAGACTAGGCCAGCATGCATAACCAAATATGCGGAGGAAATCATAGTTGGGCTGAACCTTAAAGAGGCGATGGATAGGAGTATCCTTTTGAAGGACCGGAGTGGGCATGCGGTTGATGAGATATCATGCGGTCGTCCCAAAAACGTAATGGGAGGGAAGAGTGCGCAAGCAGAGCAAGCCCTGTCTCAACGAGATGGCGATGCTTGCGCTCGGCAACACCGTTTTGCTGGGAGGTATGGGGACATGACACTTGGTGAGAGATGCCGGTGCGCTGAAAATAGCGGTGAAGCTTATGATATTCCCACCCCAATCGGACCAAACAGTCTTAATTTTGGTGTTGAGAAGGTGTTCAACATGAGCCTGAAAAGTATAGAAAACTTGCTCGACATCAGATTTGTGTTTAAGAAGGTAGATCCAACAAAAACGCGAATAGTCATCAATAAAACTGACATAATATTTGAAACCACCAGAGGAGGCCACAGCAGGACCCCAAACATTGGAATGAATCAATTCAAGAGGCATAGTGGAAATACGATGAGAAAAATTATATGGCAATTGATGAATTTTGGCACGCTGACACGCATCACAAATCGACGAAGTATCACTAAGAGCATAGGATAACTCATTATTCTTAACAATAGTTTGCACTACATTATTTGTAGGATGACCTAGACGCTGATGCCACTGTGAGGAGGTGGCCTGGACGCTGGAGCAAGTGTGGGTGGATGATGGCGAGGACGCTGAAGATGCTCGACTAACTGGGATCGGATAGAGTCCATCCCGGCTTCTACCGTGAAGAAGTGGGTTCTCCTCGTGGCCTTGTCCTTGACACAGAAAAAGTCACGATGAAATTCAACAAAGACATAGTTATCATGAACAAGGCGATAAACAGAAAGGAGGTCTTTGCTAATATGCGGGACGTGGAGAATATTTTTCAATTTAAGGGATGAACCGGCTAAGGAGGAATGAGCAATATGCGAAATAGACAAACCTTGCCCATTGGCCACGTGAACCTGGTCCTTCCCGGCGTCGCGCTCATGCATGTTGAGATGCGAGAGATCACTGGTTAGATGATCCGTCGCGCCGGAGTCCATGAACCAGGGGGGACGTCGGTGGAGCTCGTTGAAGTGGAGTTCCCGGAGCGCTGATTGTTCCTGCGAGGCTGGAAGTCGGGGTTGTAGCGATTGCGGCAGTCGGCCGCAACGTGACCCCAGTACTGGAAGATCTGGCACTGGGGGCGCTGACGACGGCGACCATTGCCATTGCGCCCATTGTCGTTGCCGTTGTTGTTGAAGTTGGGGCGCCCCTGATCGCCCCCATTGCCGGCGTAGTTCTGGCGGCCACCGCCACCACCGCCACCGTTAGGGCCAGACTGGTGCGAGGGCTGCCCAGCCGAGCGACCACCTCCTTGGGGCGGCGGCGAAAACGCGGGCTGGTACCCCGATCCCTGTTGATGGCCAGGTCGGGACACGAAATTGGCCGAGGATGGCCACTCCTCCGTCTTGGCCTGCTGCGCTTGCATGGCCTCGAAGGAGAGGACACTCGAGTAAAACTCGGTGTAGGGTATGGAGCGGGTGGACAGGTTGAGGGGACCGGCGAGGGAGTTGAACGCAGATCCAAGGCCGGTGATGATGTAGTCCACAAGCTCATCGTCGCTGACGGGAAAGCCAGCGGAAGCCATGATGTCGGCGAGGTTCTTCATCTTCTGCATGTACACCTCCGCTGTCATGTCGCCCTTGCGGAGGGACTGCAGCTGGCGCCGAATATGGCGGATGTTGGCACGAGTCTGGGCGCCAAACATGGTGTGGACGGACGCCCAGACCGCGGCAGCCGTCTTGCATCCAATCAGCTGGGACGCGATCTCTTCTTCCATGGAGGAGAGCAGAAGGCCGAGCACCTTCTGATCTTGCAGCCACCATGCGGCGTACGCAGGGTTGGGGACGGCGCGGGCGGCATCACCGGTGCCCTCGGTGACGGTCTTTGCCGGCGCGGGGAAGATGCTCTCATCCAGGTAACCATGGAGATTGGCCCCGGAGAGGTTGGGCAGCGTTAGCCCGCGCCATAACATGAAGTTGGAGCGGTTCAGACGAACGGGGCCGGAGGTCATCATGGAAGTCGCGGGGACTGAGCTGGAGGGCGGCGCGGTGATGGCGCCGATGGGGTTGGAGAGCTGCAGCGCCGATGAAGCCGACATGGCTGCAGATCGCGACGCGGAGGCGACGTCGAGGCGGAAGAGCGATCTCGCTCGAGATCGAGAGGAGAGGCGGCGGCGGAAAAACGCTCGACCTACGCTCTGATACCAAGATAAAAACTGTTTAGGGTTTTCGTGGGGTCTCAGCCTCCACCTCTTCTCTTTATATTAACATGGCAGGTATAAATACAACGTACATACGTACATATACAAAACCGATTCTTAACAGAGACACAACAAAGTAAATAGTCAAGAAACACCATTGAAAACAGAATTTTCTACTTTCAGAAATGTAAAGTTTCTTTCATTTTGAATTGTTGCTGTTAGAAGTATGAAATCGAGGGAGAGAGCAAAATTAATTATAGGCAATGAAATGGTTAATACATAGGGGCATAGTGAAGAAATAGTTGCTTAATGCATGGAAATGATATTTCACAGAACAACCAAAAAAGTTTAATTATGCAGTCTGATTAAATAGATAGAAAATGCCCACATGATCATTTAGCTAAACAAGAGATGCAATAGAATTGTTGTTAGTGTTATGTATAGATTAAGTTCCGATACAACCCATGAAATACCTGGATGTTATCTCTTGTAAAAAATGTCAGCTTGCCAATGCTATTTACATAGTAATTTCGTCATCTTATAAGCATCGGTAAGTAAAGTAGACCAATTTAAGAAAACCAAGCGTGCTATTTAGAAACAACCAAGACAATAAGTTGCAACAAACTTTTCGTACAACAATAGCAGTAAAATTGCCCTTCATTTTTACCTTTGATCACAAGTGGCAAGTGGAAACTATTCAGTATATCCTTGTCATATAAGATTCTTTAATACTGCATCAAAAACAGGAGTTATGGGACATGACAATAGGAAGAGTAGTTGTACACTGAATAAATGTGTTATCCATAAACAGATATCTTAGGTCTAAAATATAAATATTATCGGTTCTAGGACAATATCTACTGACTGAGGTTGCCTAAAAATAATCAGAGAAGTTAAGGGAAAGAATATGAAAAATCAAACATAAGAAAGGTAGCATCTGTTTGAAGCAGAATTATTTGAAAGTTCCCAATTAGTTTTCTTCCCAAAATAACATACATAGATTAGTATTACATGGTACCTAGGATATAGCAAACTACCAATAATATCAGCCGCCACAGGTTTTGCACAAATATTTGTATCCAAATATAGGAGAAAAAATAGTCATATTAATCAGAAAAAAGAGAAACATACAATGATTTGTTTGTATCCTAACCAACGTCTCATTTAAAAAAGTAGGAGCTGACCATCCCCTTGTTGAAGTGTTTCAGGAGTATTGGTCATGGTTTTTTCCATGCTATAACTCATAAGACGATTCAAAATTGATCATTCAGAACTAACAGCGTGCCATCAAAAAAGTTATTATAATTTCTTTATTCCATAGAATATTCAGATATAGAAAGACCTGATTTACTTACCCTCATATGTAGCATAGTTTCGTAATGTTAGGCCTTAACAACATGATAAATGAATATCACCATACCAAATAACATCAGCTTCTTGGCTCAACTTCTCATGTTTAATCAGAAGTAGGATGAATGAAATCAGTATACCAGCTTGGAAAAATAAGAATATTATTGCCATACCTCATCCATTGGCATAAGTCAGACCAATCTGAAGCTGGCTACAAAACATGTCAACCTGTACAAAAATATTAGAGGAAAATTGAGAAAAGACACATAAAGAGATGGAAGAAAAAAGTGAGAGCGATATGAGATGTGACTCAAAGTCGGAGAATCCAAAAAACACGACCTATGACCAGCCAGGTCTGGTACAGCGGAGCTCTCCACTGGAGAGAAGCTGCGACACTCTATCCTGATGTGACCAAGGTGGATTAAGTGTCGACGATCTAAAACGGTAGCTCAAGCAAGTAAATAGTATTTACATACAAAGGAAAATCAAACATGGCACGTATTATTAAAGAGGTGGAAAACCACATTAACCAGGTTGTGAATATAAGAACTGAGTATTTTTCAGGCTTCTAGGGTAGCATAAAAGAAGCAAAATTTACTTCAAGGACTTAAAAAATCTAAGATTTTGTACACACAAGGATGGATACACGAGTTATCTTACCGTCCAAAATTTACATAAAGATTCGTGCAATTTAGAGCAAAGTAAAGAGCACCTGGCCTTTTCCTGTGATCACTCTGTTCCATCTCTAGAGCCTAGATACTAGAGTAGACACTGTGCTCTCTCCATTGTCCATACCATCATGTTCCTGGACAGAGATGATGTAAGTGCTATGTGTATTTTTAAAAAAGTTTCGTCTCCAACTCTCCATTCTCTTGTTAGAATGATCTCCACACGTTCGAGCCCAACGGCTAGACGTAACCCTTGACCACGCCCTGATCGGGGGCGTCCAACCGAACTCTGGTTGGTGGGCCCCTGTCACCTGCGCTACATAAAGAGGTAGGGGTCGGCGGCGCAAAATACGAGGTTCGTCGCGAGCCGGACACCCCACCGACACGACCTACCGATAGGTTTCGCGCAGTGCTGACGGGAAGCACCACCACCACCTCGCCCACTCCTTGCCGTCACCGCCGCACTTCACCAGAGCGCCGGCTCAACGAGTATCATCAAGGTAAATAACCACGGCACTCCTCTCCTACCCGGCTAATTTCTGCAATAGATGATCTAGCGATTTTAACATTGGTATCAGAGCAAGTTGTTAGATCGATAGATCCTTTATTTCCGGTTAGAAAAGATGAACTGCAAACCCTAGCTACACCCTAGATTGATAACGAAATCCCCACAGTATAAAAGAGGAAAATACACCGACCCCCACCTCTTTATGTAGCGCAGGTGATAGGGGCCCACCAACCAGAGTTCGGTTGGACGCCCCCGATCAGAGCGTGGTCAAGGGTTACGTCTAGCCGTTGGGCTCGAACGTGTGGAGATCATTCTAACATTCTCCCCCTTGATCTCAACTTTACTTTTACTTTGTACTTTCATTTTATTTGTTTCATTTTGGATCAATCCATAGGGCATGTTTCATCGTCACAGCTCTATTGCCGATAGAATCAGACAGCCACAATACACTTCTCTGTTTTGAAACAAATTCTTTTACTTTTGGGCCTCTTATGATCCAGGATAGGTAAGACTTTCCCTTAAACCCATACCAGTGCAATCTCTTTAACATCTCTTTCCTCACTAGCACTTCTTCCGTCACTTGGCTCTCCCTCTCCGCAGCCAGTGCAATCTCCAGTTCGTTTGCCTCCCTTCTCCAAACGTTGGGAACAATGTACGTCAGATCGAATGTCACAGCGGAGCCGGATTTGCCTTCCCCGCCGTTGTCGGGTAGAGCTCCTCCACGTCGACCCCATCTCCTCCTCTTACGCCATCCTAGCTGGCTCTGCCAACGACGCCGCCGCCACCGTCCCCTGGGAGGGATCCACTCATCCACCTACGTCGCTGGTGGCTGCATACGTGTCCCGAAGCCTCGCTCCTCTAGGTACTGTACTCTCTTCATGGCGGGGCGGTGGAGCATGTAGCAGAGAAAATGAACGCTGGTGGCTACAGGTTTGCAGCTGTGCTGGTTTCACTTGAAGAATGGCGACTCTTCTTCAGATTCTGGCTACCGAGCTGTCGACGAGGATGATGACGAGGTGCTGAGCCACTGGTGATGTTCCAGCGACATGGTGGCCGAAACATCACGCAACACCGGGTCCGCGCTTGGCGCGTGTAATAGATTAGAAATCAAATTTCAGCTTCGGGTACTGACCGTGCGAGTTCTTCAAATTCATTAGTCGTCAGTTAGCAATTAGTAAGTTTGCACTTTGCAGCAGGCAGATGTTTTTGGCAACGGAGTCAGCCGTTATAAAGACTTCTCAGCTCAAAATGTACCATTCAAGAGTTTACAATCAAAATGCGACAGATTGTAGAGGACAGCCTGTTCTCAAATCAAGTAGCTTGTGAGCACAACCTGTTCTCAATTCAAGTAAATCAGCCTCTTATTTGTGACTGTAGCACGTGGTGATGCGGGAGAGACTCATTTGTGTCAATATGTGAATTTTCGAAGGAGCAGCAGGATATTGGCCGGCGACGTGGAGTTCACGTACGCACGCGTGCGGCCGTCAACGGCGAGTAGCTCGGCGCTGACGTGAAGTCAGGTGCGCAGCGTGTGGCTGTCAACGGCCGTCAGCCTGGCCACTGACATGAAGATGAAGTCCAGGTTTGTGGCCGTCGAGGGCAAGCAGCTCGATCGGCACCACCTCGGACAACATTAAAGTATTTTTGTTCGAAATTGTGCGGCCCGCTCCTTGGTCGCCCCGCGCCCAGCCTCCACCTCCTCTCCCTCTCCCCACCCCCGGCCGCCGCCGGCGGCCCGGCGTGCGCCGCCGGGCAAAGCCCGCGCGGTGCCGGCGGCGGCGGGCCTTCCACTACCTGGCGCGAGGAGGACCGGCGCGGGACGGCGTCCTCCTTTGGCGGCAGTGCAGATCGGCGACGGTCGGCGGGGCCTGGCGTGGCGGTGGCCGGCGAGCTGCGCCAGGGGCGGCCGGTCGCAAGTTGAGGTGGCGGTGAGGAGGTGCTCGTGGCTCCGGCGACCCAGGAGGTCGCGGCGGAAAGGGACCTTCTTGCCAGTGCTACATGTGTGTGCCCAGGGGGGTGGTGGCTGGCCGGACTGGCCGTGGGCGCCGGCGGTGGCTCGAGCCTCCTCGACGGCGGATCTGGAGGCAGTTTTGGCCTCGGATCTGGACGGGGTGGCTTGGCCGCGGCTGGAGAGGCCACCAAGGCCTGCAGGCTCGTCCTGGCGCTGATGGGAGGTTGGTCCGGCTGGTGAGGACCGGCGGTGGTGTTCTGGTTGATTCCAGCGAGGTTTGGCGGCGCGGTTGTCTTTGGTGTGTGTCGGTTTGGGTGGATTGGGAAGAAGGGTTTGTGCCGGCGCTGTCTAGGGTGACCCGCCGCCGCCGGGACGGGAGCAGGGGCTCCCACGGTCCCGCCCTTCTTTCTCCCATGAGTATTCTCACCGGCGCCACCCGAGCGACATTGCTGTCCCAACCTCTTCCTGGCCCTGCCCGACCGCCCCGGTCCTGCGAGGAAAAGATCCCTGCTTGCTGATCTCTCTGGGCTCCTCCGGTGTCATGGTCGTATCACGGCGAGTGCTCCCGAATGTCGATGCAGTCCCCACTCGTGGAGTGGTTGTTGTTGGGTGGTTGTCGACGGATCGGGCGAAAGCCATGGCCGGTTTGTCCGGAGCCGATGACGGTGACGCTCTTGGGCGCCATTCTCCTCCTTGGAGGCGTCTTCGTTGAGCCTCGGCGCTGCCCCTTCATGGTCGGATGTCTCTAGGTGAAAACCTTGGCCCTTGCTGGGTCGAGCAACGGCGTCACCTTGGTGTCGCTCCCCTTCTTGGAGGCGTTGCTTTTGAGACCTCGGCGTTCTCTTGCTTCTCGTCCTTGGTCACTTGCGCCCGGCGTTTTCTCGTGTGTAGTCAGCTGGTAGGGTTTCCGGTGACGGTCTGCCGGCGACACCCTTCGTTATTCATTTGCTCGAGACGAAGACCTCAAGTTTTCAAGTTTATCTTAGTTGGTGGTAGTCGTTTGCTGTTGTTTTTGGGTGCTGTTTTCGCTCGGATATGTGCTTGTATTGTAAGCTGGTAACCCCAGCGGTGTCGTGTGTGTTGTTGGAGCTGTGTTGTTTTCCTGGCCGGTTGATGGCTTTGTTAATTTAAAATCGAGCTCTTTGAGCCTACTGTTTTAAAAAAAGCAGCTCGATCGGCCGCTAACATGAAATTCAGTGCGCGTGCGTGCGGCCGTCGACAACGAGAATCGGCCGGCGACGTGAAGTCCAGGTACGTGTAGGTATATGTGCCGCCATCGCGGCCGACACGGCGGTCCAGCTGCAGGCTCGCCAGGCTAACGAAGTAGTTGAGCGATAAGTACGTCCGCCGTGGTCGATCTGAAGTCTGAACGAGAGCAAAGCATGGGGTAAGTGCAGTTCCAGATTTTTGGCGACAAGCATTGGCATACTCATCACATCAGCAGTGGCAGTGTGGGAACCTAGCGACAGTCCTGGGAGCTCGACAGTGGCAGTGTGGGGACCTAGCGACGTCTTCAGGTCACATCACATTAGCACATCTATGGACTATGATTCTCCTCTCAGAGCACGAGACTATGGGAGGCTCTAACTTTTCCCGAATCTCAAAGCTAACGAACGTCAATAATAGCTTCCACACCCATGCCTGGGTGTACATATGTATTTTCCTAACATAGCACATGAAGCAAAATAAAGGAAAATGCCTTCAGCAACGACTCTCCACAGATCAATGCAACGAAATCAGTTATATTTCACCGAGAATATAAATTCCAACATTTCTCCATTGCCAATCCGATGTTTATACGTAGTGGATACTCCCTTTGATACATAGTAAGTGTCGTGGTTTTAGTTCATTTTTAGTCAAACTTGAACTAAAACCACAACACTTATTATAGATCAGAGGGAGTAATAATTTCTACAAGACCATGTATAGATAGTCCAGGTTAAAGTGGAACGGGAATGCTCAGCTATTTAACAGCTCAAACCGTACATGAACATGCATATTTTCTACAGTAAACTCATATGCATGCTGGAGAGATGCAACGCAGGTATCAGGATTAGGGTGCAAGATTACTGCTGAAAGAACTTGCAAATAGCCACCATGTAAACCAAATTCGGCGAAATGTAGCAATTTATTGGGATCAACTACCTCACTCGCAGATGTAAAAATGTCATATCTATATCTTCTAGCTATTCCATGGAGATGCTCATCCTCACTTGATGGCTTCTTATTTGTTCTCATGCAAGCACGCTCGTTCTAGGGATAATAGAAACTTTAGTAGCAAGCTAGTAGATTCTGCAGTGGAGTTACCTGACATGCATCCATTGGATACAAACAACAGGAAAGGAAAGAAAGTATGTTCTAAGGATTAACATCCCCTCCGTACTCGTTCAATTTCTAAAATAGGATAATAGAAGCTTCAGTAGCAAGCTAGTAGATTCTGCAGTGGAGTAGATGGAAAACATGATAATTAAATGTGATATTAAACTCACACTGGCATTTAAGCAGTTGGGCAACCGTTACCCAAACAAAGTTATTTACACGCAGGTAGGAATGGTACGAAAAGTGGCGGTGGGAAGCAACCAACTCAAACAAATACAGAGGGAAATAGCAGACAACAAACATCCCGTGGCACAAAATAAATAAATGAAAGAAAGGGACACACACCAAAGCAGGGGAAAACCCAGAGGGCATACTTTCATTAAGAATATAGCATTCAGTCATTAACAAAGATAAAATGCATTTAAGCAAGAGATAAACATGCGCTGATATAAAACGGGCAGAGATCACTACCTGACAAACAAGGAGCCCCAGCAACAGCTCACACACAGTCCCAGCAACAGCTTACACCAGCAAATAACCTGAAACAAACATCAATTGCAAACAACATATCACAGCTGAGACGTCCACACATGTTAGGACAGCTCATAGCACAATTTGAACAAAATTAAAGGACAAAGCAACTGCAGAGCAACACAAGCAAATAAGTAAGATATCAAACGCAGAGGTCAAGAAAACTACTGCCTGCAGGCAAGAGCAAAGAAAGACAACACAACAAATGCAGAGGAAAATTAAGGCAATGCATATAGGAAATGGCAAATTAAGCTTATCTACGTAGACAGGAGCAAATGCAGCGGGAAATGGCAGAGAGTGAACATCACTACACCGCCGAAACAGCCAAAAGAAGGCCATGCACACAAAAGAAGGATAAAAACCTAGAAGCCAATGTTGAAGCATACAATTTTCAACGATTAGCACAGGGAATAATGTATACATGGAAGACATGAACGCGCGGTGATATGAAACAGGCAAAGAGAGGTACCTGACAGAGAGACAACCACAACTACCAACCCACACCAGCAGATAACCTGAAACAAACAACAACGGCAAACAGAACATCAGAAGCTAGACATGAAAACATGATAAAACAGTTATGTGCCTTTTATCTGATAGATCTGCGTGACTAAATGACATGTGCTCCAGTATGTCTTTTATCAGCAGTAGAAACAAACAATAATGGCTGCTATCACATCATATGGAAACATAGAAAATAGACCAAGCACGTCTAACCTAGGAACTGAACAATGCTAGCGGGTAAAGTTTGTAATACTCAAAACAATACACACCTGGTGATATAGGTTTTAATAATCAGAACAGCATGTCTTTTAGGACATCTTAGTAAACGACATGCTGATAAAGGTCTATTCCGCGCCCACGAAAGCAGCCGCGTGCACACCCGGACAGCAGGCCAACGAAAGCAGCCGCGGCCACCCAACGTGGCAATCCAAGCAAGGCGACGACCTGCAAAGACGAAGCACAAATCCAAAAGAAATCTAGTCAAGGGTAAGAGGGAAGGATTACCAAAACATGGGCAAGAAGAAGAATCCAAAAGAGTCAAAATAACAACCAGATCTAATTATCTAAATAGAGCATTTTGTCTCCAGAAGCGCGGCCAAGAAGAGAAACAAGAAGAGGCCAAAATTTCGTGGGGAAAGGCATCGCACAGGGAAGAAACAAAAGAATCAAAAAGATGTGTACTCTGTTTCCAGCACTAGTAGAAAAACCCCCCTTTAGTACCGGTTCCAAAGGGCCTTTAGTACCGGTTTTGGAACCGGTACTAATTATCCGGTACTAAAAGCCTCCCACCTTTAGTACCGGTTCCACGTGGGCACGGAGGAACCCGTGGGGCTGGAGACCTTTGGTACCGGTTCGTAACACGAACCGGTATTAAAGCCTATTTTGTTTAATTTTTTTTTCCATTTTTTCTAATTATTTTTCACGGCCTCTTTTTTTTATTTTTTTCAGAATTACTAGTATTTTCGTTAGTCTCTAACTACACTTAATCTCTAGTCAAATTACTTACCCATAGTTCCCGATCGGTCACCCATCCTCACACTACTCCCGCACTAGCACGCTTAACTTCCAAGTTCCATCCCGTTCCACTTCCAAGTGCTTCGCGCGCATGTATGTGATAGTAGTATCATATCAATCCTATTAACATGTTGGTCGATGTCACACTTTTTATCGTTTGAATTCCAAATAATTATTTTAATAAACAAAAGTAATGATGTAATAATAATGTTGAATAAACAAATAAAATTAACTTTTTTAATTTTTATTATGTTTAATTATTTTTAAAAAGTTTAATATTTTTTTGCAAAACCTAAAACTTGAAAAATTGAAAATCTTATAATTTGATAAAAGTAATAGTAATATGTTAGGACTCAAAAAATCTTATAATTAATATTTTAATTTTAGAAAAATAAAAATATATAAAATTCTAAATTTCTGGAAAAAAAACTAAAATCTTCCTGCTTTCATATTTTCATTTGGAATTTTGAGAATCTAAAAATTGGCTAACCGGGTAAATCCCGGTGAAATCGGATGTAACTTTTTCCCAGGATTTTTTTGATATATTATACGTTTTTTTTCGACGTCGTATGCAAAAGTTATTGCGGTTTTACCATTTTTCAAAACTTTTTTGCAAAAAAAGTGAAAATTCAAATTTGTTAATTTCCCCTAATAGTAGGTTGCATAACATACAAGAATCTGAAAACATTTTATTTTTTGAATTTTCTATCATTTTCTTTTCTATTTTACGAGTGTCAAAAAAGGCGATCCACGGGGGGGGGGGGGGGGGGGGGTGGAGCTGCTTGGGGGAGCAGAAAAACCTTTAGTACCGGTTCGTGTCACGAACTGGTACTAAAGGTTGTTCAGCTGACGCGAACCCTTTAGTACCGGTTCGTGTCACGAACCGGTATTAAAGATCCTTTGGAACCGGTACTAAGGGTGTGGACAATGCAACCGGTACTAATGCACCCTTTAGTACCGGTTCGTAAGGGCTTAGATGGATGAGAGGTTTTCTACTAGTGCAGAAGCACGACCAGGAAGAGAAACAAGAAGATGCTGAAACGAAGTCCACGAAAAGACGAGGTGGATTCACGAGCGCCAAAAAAGGAAATCGACTAAGGGCATCTCCAGAGCGTTTGTGTCCGCCGTGACCGAAAATGCGTCTGGTACCACCTCCAGCGGCGCGACACAAAGTGATCGGGCCGTCCGCGGAGACGCAAACCTGGCCCAACTGCGGACGCTACGCGGACGCGCAAAGTGTCCGCTCGATCCTCGCACGGGCCCGCCTGGCAGTGGCACAACTTCTTCATCTTCCGCGGCATTACTTCCGGGCGGCGCGCTGCAACCTTTGCAGGGCCGCGTTAATGGCGCGCCTCGGCTTCCGCGAGCGTGCGCAGCTAGTAGGCGTTGCACTGCCAGGCCATTGAAGGCGAGTTGGCGTCGGAGCCTCTTAAAGGGACGCTGCCGGCGCTCATTTCCCCGACCAAACCATTGCAAATCCCACACTATCCACCCCACCGACGCCATGGGGAAGAAATGTTGGCCGAACGACCAGGAGGCTAGCGGCTCGCGGTCCGACAAGAAGGCACGGGTCGGCCGGTACGTCCGCGTTGACCTCGCGCGACAGCTATGGGAGGAAAACCGGCCGGTACCATGGCCGGACGCGAACTTGCCGGGAGGGGGCTGGTAACTGAACTCGCGGCGCGTGCCGGTCCCCCAGTGCCGCGCGAGGGCCGAGAGCGGCGGGACGAGGTGCACCGCCGCCGAGCGATCTTGCCGCCGGATCTGCAGGAGGATCAGCGTACGCGCTGAACTCCTACAACTGGATTTCATTCGGGACGTGGGAGTTCGACGCGCGCCGCCTCGCTGGCTACCTCGGCGACGTGGACTACTTCAACCGAGAGATCGCCGCAGAAGAAGAAGAGAACGACCAGGAGGACGCGGAGGAGGACGAGGACGAGGACGCGGACGAGGACGTCGACATGGAAGACTACGACCACGACGACGGCGGGCCGGTGTGGGATCCGGAGACCCAGCCGCCGGACCTTTCCGAGGAGGAGGCCATTGCCATGACACTGGCCAACAGCGCGCAAGACGAGCTCGACGAGCTCGCTTTGTGGGACGGGCTCGCAATCCATTTCCGCGAGTCAGCGCTCGTGCAGGGGAGGCCGGCGACTCCTCCGGCCACGCCGACGCGTTCCAACGACCGCGCTCCGCCTGCTGCTCCGGCGTGGGATCCCTGGCCACTGGCTCCTGCCCATGCGGCGGTACCTCCTCCACCGCCGGCATACGAGCTTTCATAGCAGACGCCGGAGTTCATTGACCTCGTCAGTGACGACGACCAGTAGGCAGCACCAACTTTTAGCATGCCTTTATGGATTTTTTATGTTTTTTTAATGTAAATTATGGCTTCATGAATGAAAATTTTTTATGCGTCGTGCCGCTGGAGCCACCCCCCGACGCAAAAGGACACCCGGACGATTTCGACCATTTGGGCCGACGCAGACGGACACGACGCTTCCGTTTGGACGTCCGAAATGCGTCGCGCCGCTGGAGATGCCCTAAGGAGAACCAAATCCCCACCTGTGAAACAACAACTGATCTTAACCAAACCTACGACAGAGCACGACCATGGGGTAACACTGGGCACCCCGACGGCACAGAGCGTGTGGAAGGCGCAGACGACTGCGGATCTACCAGCGTAGCGGCCAAACGGAGGAGACGAGGAGGAGAGGACGGTGAGGGTGAAGTGGAAGAACATATCTGCTTTTGATTTAAGGAGAGGAGGGGTAAGAGGAAAAGGGGAGAACCATGAGAACCTGATCTAGCGTTGACCAGTGAGGACAGACGTGCCGACGAGGTGGCCTGCAAAGGCGGGCGGTGGTACTGACGAGGTGGAGTAGCTGGTGAGGATGAAGGAGCTGGCGTCAGGCACTGGGTGCAGGGTCAGCTGCCGGGTCGAGAGGCGGGCGGCTGTACCGACGAGGTGGAGTAGCTGGTGGGGATGAAGGAGCCGGCGTCGGGCACTGGGTGTAGGGTCAGCTCCCAGGTCGGGCGCTCGTTGCTGCCGGTGAAAAAGCGAGGAGCGGAGGAGCGCCGGTAGACACCGCCACCTCGCAGCTCGCCGACCACCCCCGTCCTCGCCGCTAGCCACCCACCACAGCCCCAACGCTTTCTTCCACGTTCGATCTCCCTCACGGACCAGCCACGCGCCTCCAATCAAGCCGTCGCGGGCGAACCCTAAGCGCCGACGGCGAGACGGAAGCCTCTCGCGTGGTGAAACATTGAGGCCTCGTTCGTTTCGTCCCAACCCGGGGGGGGGTCGGGTCGAAATTCCCGTGGTTTAGCCGGGATCAGACCCGCGTGTGTTTAATCCCGGCGCTCTCTTATGACGTGTTCGGTTAAACCCTCCCAGAATTCGACCCCACCTAGTTTTCCCCCAATCCCCTCCATTTCGCAGGGAAGAAAATACACGACTCTCATCCCGTGGATCAGATCCCCGAATCGGTACGAGACCACAGTGTCCCGTCTCTCTCGCCCCAACCTATCCATCTCTCGCGATCTGGATGGGCCAGCGGCGCGGCGGCGCGGCGACAGGGGCGGATGGACAGCGGCGACGCGACGGCAGGGGCGGATGGACATCGGAGGCACGGCGGCAGGGCAGATGGACAGCGGCGTCGCGGCGGCAGGGCGGATGGACATCGGCGGCAGGGCGGATGGACAGTGGCGGCTCGGCGGCAGGGGCGGATGGATAGCGGCGGCGCAACCAGCCGAGCAGATCAAGGACACGTGATTCTCCCCCCTCCTCCCTCCCTCTCCAACCGGCGGCAGAGAGACCAACCGAGCGGCGCCTCCGTCCGAGCTCGGCATTGGAATATGAGGATGTACTGGGTTTAACCGGATGAGACATAAAAGCCGGGATTATGTGGAAAGTGAATAGAGGGAATTGGGGTGATGGACCGGGGATCACCCAAAACCCGGGCGTGTTTAGTTCCGCGCAGGGGTTGGTCCCCATAGAACCGAACGAGGCCTGAGGAAGCTAGGGGAGGTGGGGATTGGGGATACTGACGGGGTGGGGATTGGGTGGAGACTGGAGAGCGATGAAAACCCCAACCTACCCCGCCGAAACAGATATTTTCCACATGCCGAAGCCACGTCCGACAAGCCCAAAAACCAACCCAGCGAGTGACGAATGGACCCGGCAGAACATGGGACCCACGCGCAGTTGCAGGCAGGTAAAATAGCGTTGTTCCATGGCTTTGTCTAGCGAGGGAAATCCCCTCACGCGCACGCGACCAACCGTTAGACGCGCTGCTGGCCTGGAACGAACGGACGAGATTCTCCACCTAACACCTGCTGACAAGATCCAACGGCCCAGAATCGAAGATCGCTGTGTGACCCCACTGGTGGAAAAACAGGCTTCGGGTGAGCCCCATAAGTCGCGAAGGTGAAGGAACCGCGACTAATGGTACCTTTAGTCGCGGTTCGGGAGGCGAACCGCGACCAAAGGCCTGGGCCCAGGGCGCTCGGTGGCCAGCCGGTGCACGTGGGGGCTTGAGTCGCGGTTGGCCGGGCCAACCGCGACTAAAGGTGCCCGAAGGCCTTTAGTCGCGGTTGGCCGTGCCAACCGGGACTAAAGCCCCTCCCCTATATATACCCATCCAGCAGCCAACACTTAGCCATTTGGAGCCATTCTCTTCACAAACTTCACAAGTGAGTGTTAGGTTTGCTTTTGGTTCCTCTTATGCACATAAGGTGTTTGATGAAATGCCCCAAGAGCATGAAACAAACATGATATGAAGTGTTGGAGCCACACTTGAGCTTTCTCATTTATTTTTTCCTCCTCGATCGCGGTTAGCAACTTGAACCTTTGATGTGTCGTCATTGATACAATATGCATGTGTGTGTAGTTCATTGTTTAATTTATATTGTTTGTAGCTAGTTAGTTTAACAAATGCATGATGGTTAATTATATATTTTATATTATAATAATGCAGATGAATCGGCAATGGATGTACGGTAACCGACTCTCCGGCGAGTTCGAGTACGGGTTTGAAAGATTTCCTCGTAGTGGCTAATGCGAACAAGCGGGGGGTTTTGTTATCTGTCCATGTGTTAAGTGTAAGAATCCGAAGGGTTACTCTTCCTCAAGAGATGTTCACATGCACCTGCTTCGGCACGGTTTCATGCCAAGCTATAATTGTTGGACCAAGCATGGAGAAAGAGGGGTTATAATGGAAGAAGATGAAGAAGGGGATGATTTCATCGATGATAGCTATCTTTCTCATTTCGGTGATACTTTCATGGAGGATGCTCGAAGGTGAAGGGGAAGGTGAAGGGGAAGGTGAAGAAGAGGATCCCGTTGATGATCTTGGTCGGACCATTGCCGATGCACGGAGACGCTGCGAAACCGAAAAAGAGAGGGAGAATTTGGATCGCATGTTAGAGGATCACAGGAAGGCGCTATACCCCGGATGCGATGATGGTCCGAAAAAGCTGGGCTGCACACCGGATTTGCTGAGATGGAAGGCACAGGCAGGTGTAGCCGACTCGGCATTTGAAAACTTGCTGAAAATGTTGAAGAATATGTTTCCAAAGAATAACGAGTTGCCCGCCACTACGTACGAAGCAAAGAAGGTTGTCCGCCCTCTAGGTTTAGAGGTTCCGAAGATACATGCATGCATCAACGACCGCATCCTCTACCGCGGTGAATACGAGAATTTGAATGAATGCCCGGTATGCGGTGCATTGCGTTATAAGATCGAGGCGATGACCCTGGTGACGATGTTGAGGGCCGAAACCCGGGAAGAGGGTTCCCGCCAAGGTGATGTGGTATGCTCCTATAATACCACGGTTGAAACGTCCGTTCGGGAACAAAGAGCATGCCAAGTTGTTGCGATGGCACAAAGAGGACCGTAAGTCGGACGGGGAGTTGAGACACCCCGCAGATGGAACGCAATGGAGAAAGATCGACAGAGAGTTCAAAGATTTTGCAGCCGACGCAAGGAACATAAGATTTGGTCTAAGTACGGATGGCATGAATCCTTTTGGCGAGCGAGCTCCAGCCATAGCACCTGGCCCGTGACTCTATGCATCTACAACCTTCCTCCTTGGTTGTGCATGAAGCGGAAGTTCATTATGATGCCGGTGCTCATCCAAGGTCCGAAGCAACCCGGCAACGACATCGATGTGTACCTAAGGCCATTAGTTGATGAGCTTTTACAGCTGTGGGGCAGACCCGGTGTCCGTGTGTGGGATGAGCACAAAGAAGAGGAATTTGACCTACGAGCGTTGCTTTTCGTAACCATCAACGATTGGCCTGCTCTTAGTAACCTTTCGGGACCTGTCAAATAAGGGATACAATGCATGCACGCACTGCTTACATGAGACCGAAAGTGTACATTTGCCAAATTGTAAGAAGAACGTGTACCTTGGGCATCGTCGATTTCTTCCGAAAGGTCATCCGAGTAAGAAAGAAAGGCAAGCATTACAACGACAAGGCAGATCACCGGCCGAAGCCTCGCGGAACACACTCGGTGCTGAGGTATTTGATATGGTCAAGGGTTTGAAAGTCATCTTTGGAAAGGGTCTCGGCGGACAATCGGTTCCGAAGGGAGCCGACGGGCACGTAGCCATGTGGAAGAAGAAATCTATATTCGGGAGCTAGAATATTGGAAAGTCCTAGAAGTCCGCTCCGCAATCGACGTGATGCACGTTACGAAGAATATTTGCGTGAACATCCTAAGCTTCTTGGGCGTGTATGGGAAGTCAAATGATACAAAGGAAGCACGGCAGGACCAGCAAAGTTTGAAAGACCCTGATGACCTGCATCCGGAACGGTTTCAAGGTCGTGCCGGCTACGCTCTGACCAAAGAAGAGAAGGTCATCTTTTTTGAATGCCCGAGCAAGTATGAAGGTCCCGTCGAGATTCTCGTCCAATATAAAGGGAATAATAAACATGGCGGAGAAAAAGTTCCAAAACCTGAAGTCTCACGACTGCCACGTGATTATGACGCAATTGCTTCCGATTGCTTTGAGGGGGCTCCTACCGGAAAATGTTCGAGTAGCCATTGTGAAGCTATGTGCATTCCTCAATGCAATCTCTCAGAAGGTAATCAATCCAGAAGTTCTACCACGGTTACAGAACGATGTGATCCAATGTCTTGTCAGTTTCGAGTTGGTGTTCCCGCCATCCTTCTTCAATATTATGACGCACCTCCTGGTTCACCTAGTCGATGAGATTTCCATTCTCGGTCCTGTATTTCTACACAATATGTTCCCCTTCGAGAGGGTTCATGGGAGTATTAAAGAAATATGTTCGTAACCGTGCTAGGCCAGAAGGAAGCATCGCCAAGGGCTATGGAAATGAGGAGGTAATTGAGTTTTGTGTTGACTTTGTTCCTGACCTTAAGCCGATTGGTCTTCCTCAATCGCGGCACGAGGGGAGACTAAGTGGAAAAGGCACGATCGGAAGGAAATCAATGATATGTATGGACGGCCATTCTCCGATCGAAGCACACCACACGGTTCCGACCAATTCCAGCTTGGTGGCTCCGTACTTTGAGAAACACAAGAATATTTTACGCTCGGACAACCCCGGGAAGCCTCGAATCCTGGATTAGGAAGGCCCACATGGAGACTTTCGGCAGTTGGTTGAGAAAACATTTAATGAGTGACAATAAGGTTGTAGATCAGCTGTACATGTTGGCCAAGACACCATCTTCGACTATAACGACTTTCCAAGGGTACGAGATAAATGGGAATACATTTTACACGATCGCCCAAGATAAAAAGAGCACCAACCAAAACGAGTGGTGTCCGCTTTGATGCAGCAACCGAGAATGGGCAAAAGGTCACATATTATGGTTACATAGAGGAGATATGGGAACTTGACTATGGACCCTCCTTTAGGGTCCCTTTGTTCCGGTGCAAATGGTTCAAGCTAACAGGAGGTGGGGTAAAGGTGGACCAGCAATACGGAATGACAATGGTGGATTTCAACAATCTTGGTTACCTTGACGAACCATTCGTCCTAGCGAAAGATGTCGCTCAGGTTTTCTATGTGAAGGACATGAGTAGCAAACCGAGGAAACGGAAAGATAAGAAAACGATCGAGTACATCATGTGATGATCCAAAGCGCCACATTGTTCTTTCGGGGAAAAGAAACATCGTGGGAGTGGAGGACAAGACAAGACATGTCGAGAAGATTATAATATGTTTGCTGAAATTCCGCCCTTCAAAGTGAACACCGACCCAAGCATTAAGTTAAATGATGAGGATGCTCCATGGATACGGCACAATCGTAAGCAAGCGGGGACACAAGGGAAGAAATGATGTGTAATAATTTATTGTACCAAACTTTGTTGAATGAATCATGTGAATTATATTACCCGTGATGTGTTTGGTGTCCATTTTCGAATGATTCAATTGACTCGAGATAGCATACATGAAATTTGGAGTGACTAAGTCATACTCCTGCATACAGGAAATTTGGAGTGACTAAGTCATACTCCTGCATACATGAAATTTGGAGTGATTTAGTCATACTCCTGCCTAGGCGTATAATATGCATACTCGTAGTCTTCATAGCCGCCGCCGTTGTACTGGTAGTCGTCGCCTTCTAAGTTGCCGGCGTCGTCGTCGCTCGCTGTCGTCGTCGTCGTCGGGCGGCGCTCGTGGCTCGAACTGAGGGTAGCGCAGGCGGGGGATATCGCCGGCCGTGATGTAGTCCATGACACTCTGCAGAGTCCGGCCGTACCACCATAGCCGACGGCCGGCCTCGTGGAAGTTTCCAGGAGGCAGACCGTCCTCCTCATACCTGGCGAGCGCCCTCTCACGCCGATTGATGAAGAAGGCGTCCCAAGTATGCTGGTTATCGGGATGCCGCGGGGATTCATCCGCTGCTCCGGCATGAGGTCGAGGTAGTAGTGGTTCGTGATGGCCGCCCGGCGCGCGGTACCCGAGGGACGGGAGGGACCGGCACGCCGCCGGCGCTAGGCTCCGGCCGGCGAGGGACGCGGTAGCCCGGAGGGCAAGGGTAGTTCGAGGCGCAAAGCTCCTCCACCTGCCGGTAGGTTAGAGTGGGTGCGGTGGAAGCCATGAGAGAGTGATGAGAGATTGTAGAGATGTGATGCTCGGCCAAGCCGGGCTACCTATATGTAGTGACAAATGGCGGGAAAAATGGGAGCGGGAAGACATGAGGCGGGAAGAAAGAGGCGGGGAGAAAGTGGCGGGAAGAAATTGGCGGGGAAAAAATTGGCGGGAAGAAAGAGGCCGGAAGAAATTGGCGGGAAACAATTGGCGGGAAGAAAGAGGCGGGAAGACAGGGAAGAAATGGCGGGAAGACGAGGAGGGAAGAGGGGTCGGCGGAAACGAGGCGGGAAGAGGGGGCCAACGAACTTTTGAATTGAATTAATTTTATTTTTATGAATTTTTGATAATTTGTATTTTTAAGATTTTGAATTGAATTAGTTTTATTTTTCTGAATTTTTTGATATATTATATGTATTTTTAAGATTTTGAATTGAATTAGTTTTATTTTTCTGAATTTTTTGATATATTATATGTATTTTTAAGATTTTGATTTGAATTAGTTATATTTTTATGAATTTTTTGATATATTATTTGTATTTTTAAGATTTTGAATTGAATTAGTTTTATTTTTCTGAATTTTTTGATATATTATATGTATTTTTAAGATTTTGATTTGAATTAGTTATATTTTTATGAATTTTTTGATATATTATTTGTATTTTTAAGATTTTGAATTGAATTAGTTTTTATTTTTCTAAATTTATTGATATATTATTTGTATTTTTAAGATTTTGAATTGAATTAGTTTTATTTTTCTGAATTTATTGATATATTATTTGTATTTTTAAGATTTTGAAAAAGAAAAGCATTTTGAAAAATGCCTTTAGTCGCGGTTGGCCTCCCAAACCGCGACTAAAGGTATTTTCCGCGGGAAACGAAATTCGGGCGAAAAACACCTTTGGTCGCGGTTGGTGTGGCCAACCGCGACTAAAGGTACCTTTAGTCGCGGTTGGCCACACCAACCGCGACCAAAGGGGGTCCCTATATATTCGCGGCGCGAACCGCCGCGGATCTTCTCGATCACTTCATCTTCCCCGCGCCTCTTCGTCGCCGACGGTGCCGCCGCGCGCCCTCCTCTTCGTCGACGACGCCGCCCGTGACCGCCGCCGCCGCGCGCCTCCTCTTCGTCGACGACGCCGCCCGTGACCGCCGCCGCCGCCGCGCCCTCCTCTTCGATCCGTCGCCCGTGAGTCTCGCCGCGCCGCCGCCCTGCTGCGGATCCCGGCCGCCGTCGGCCGTGACCGCCGCGCGCGCGCCCGCGCCCGTACGCGCGTGTGCCGCCGCCGCGCCCGCACCGCCCCCGTGACCGCCGCCGCGCACCGCACCGCCCGTGTGACCGCGCCGCCGGCGCGCGCGCACGCACCGCCGCCGCACCGGCCGACCGCCGCGCGCCGCGCCGTACGTGACAGAGATCGAGGGGAGAAAGAGAGAGGAGGGGCCGGGATGATACCAAAAAAAATTTAAGAAAAAATTGACTTCACAAAAACTTCACAAAAACTTTACAAAAAATTGACTTCACAAAAAATTTAACAAAAAAATTTGACTTAATAAAAATTTGACTTAATAAAAAATCTCCCTCATTTCTTAACCCCAGCCGTCGTCGCCGCGCACGCCGCCCCTCGACGCCGTCGCCACACCGCGCGCCGCCCCTCGACGCCATCGCCACACACGCCGTACGTCTCTCGCCGCCGTCTCTCGCCACTCAAATGAACTAATTAAACTTAACAAAAATCAACTAATTAAACTTAACAAAAATGAACTAAACTTAACAAAAATGAACTAAATTTTTACTTTCGTATTTTTTCACTTTTAAAAGAACTCAAAAAAATGAACCGCGACGACACCCTCTACGGCCCACCCCTTCCTCGCCCCTTTCGCCACCGCCGCCCCAACCGCGACCAAAGGTCCCTCCCCACTCAAATTTGACTTAATAAAAAAAACTACAGTGTTAACAAAAAAATCGAAACGAAACGAAACGCATTCCGCCTCTCGGGCCTCTCTCTTCCCGAAAAGTCGAAATCAAAATCCGCGCGCGTGCCCCCTCCTTTTGCCACCGCCCTTTCGCCACCGCCACCGCCCCCCTTCTTCACTTAATTAATTTGTTTTGACTACATGTTTTCAGGACTGACATATGGCGGACGATAGAGCTGACCCGATTCTGGACAACTATGATCCGGACGCTGAAGACCATATGTTCGGCATCATAAATGGCGATATTCCATTTGTGCCGACCGGAGAAGAAGAAGATGATATCTCTTCTTATCTGAACCTTGAGGGTGAAGATGAAGGGCGCCGTCAGCAAGATGATGCCGAAGAAACGTCGATAAACGACGATCTTCAATTGGAAGTAGCAACCACCTCCGGCGCCGAGGTATATATATATACATATTGAGCGTCTGGTGATACAACTAACTGATTTGAATAAATGTGTGTGTACTAACGCGCGCGACTCTCTTTCTTATTTTATCCCTCGGCCGGATCGTCGAAAAAATCGAGTACGTCGTCAAAGCGTGGCGCAACCAAGACGATGAAAGCAGGAGAAACATGCACCATCGATGTTGTCGACGAAGCAACCGGCGAGCCGCTGGAGCCCAGCAAGAACGCCACCAAGTTTGTCGGCCAATGCGGAGCCGTTGTTAGAGACAACGTCTCGATCACCCGCCAGGAGTGGAATGAGCCAAAGAAGGCACGTGTTGGTTTCACTTTTGTCGATAAGAGAGAAAAAAGATTGCTTCAACAAGCTTATGGAACATTTCGTTCTACCTCCGGAATACCGCAAATACGATGAGGAGGGTAACAAGATTGCGGAAAACAAGAAGAGGCGCAAGCTAGTCAAACGAGTTCGCTCTTTCTAGGATGGCCAACGCATTCCGGAAATACAAGCAAAATCTAGCCCATGACTTTGTCAACCAGGGCAAGACTCCGGATTTCAAAGGACAATATGAGAAACTGCAACATGATTGGCCAGAATTTGTGAAGCAAAAGAAATCGGAGCAGTTCCTTGAACTATCGAAAAAAATAAGGAAAATGCGGCCAAGAAGGAGTACAATCATAAAATGGGGCCAGGAGGGTATCGCTTTTGGCAGCCTAAGTGGGAGAAGATGGAGAACGAGCTGAGGGCGCGAGGAATCCGTCCAGGTACGGAGGGATGGGACCCAAGGGCCAAAAGCTGGTGGTACGGGCATGGGGGATCGCTGAACCCGGAGACGGGGGAGTGTGTTTACCAGGGCAAAATAATTACACCCACCCAAAACCTTATTGAGGCAATGAGGGATGCTCAAGAGGGGAGGATCAGGTTCAACGAGAGAGAACGACGCCACGACAAAAGCCCTCGGGAATCCCGAACACGGAGGACGTGTACGAGGCATGCCGGGGACATTCCGTGGAAACTAGGGTTCCCCGGAAAGATGACCCGTACGGTTACTGAAGCCGTAAGAGAAAGATGGATCGGGATGCAGATGTTGTGGCGAAGTTGGTAACGGAAATGGATGTGATGAAGAAAACCGTGAGTGTACTAGTCGCCGAAAGAGATGCAGCTCGGGCGCGAGCATGAAGATCATCCAATGGATCTCGGAAGCCGAGCGGCGGAGAAGAAGCGGCGTGGCTTCCACGGAGGCCTCACCGGCTGGTGCACCGACGATCGAAATTACTGCACCGGAGCCTCGGCTGGTGGTCGAAGTTACTTGCACCGGAGCCTCCTCGCTACCCCGTGGACGATATAAAGGAGATGAAAGCATGTCATCCGTATTATCCTATCGGGAACATGTCCATGAAGGTAGCCATCGGCAGTGCTTTACCACTCGGAGCACTCCACCACAACAACCCCATTCAAGATGGCTATGCTCGTGTGACGGTGGAGGAGATAGTCCAAGGGTTTGAGGACCTGGACATTGACATTGCTACACCTGAAGGGGTGAAAAGACTTGGAGATGTCAAGCGCCAGTTCATTCTATGGCGAGAAGAAATTTATCAAGTTTCCGGGCGAGGCGCCAACAAGTCCACCCCGTACGGTGGTGGTGGTGGCGGTGACGGTGGCGGTGGCGGTGACGGTGGCGGTGGCGGTGACGGTGGCGGTGGTGCTTCACCTAATACACCTCATTCACGTCGGCCCGACGCTGCCGCCCCCGATCCTCGTCCGGCGGGTGATCGGACACCGGTACCGCCCCCAATCCACCTCCGGCGAAGAAGCAGAAGCAGTCCTGGGTTATTAACCCGGACCCTTACGTACCTAAGAAAACAAAGGTACCGGAGGTATCACTGAAGCCTCTCCCCACGAGGGCTTGGGAAAGTAGTGCCGAGGAAGTAGAGGCGGGCGCGGCTGCTGATTTAGAGAAATGGAAGGCGAGCGTCAAGAAGAAAATAGAGGGCGAGCCCAAGCCAGTATATTCCGACAAGGAAAAGCGGTGGGCTAAGTCATTTTTGAACACACCGTCCCAAGCCGCGAAGAATCTGCTCGACGACTATTTACGTGAACTTCGTAGGCAAGCACTCGCGTTCAAGAGGAACCAAGAGTCCGCGAAGAAGAAAGCCTTGGAGGACGAGGCCGAGACAAAATTAGAAAGGGGAAAGAAGTTGCCCAGCTCGGGGAACAAAGTAAACAATCGATCGCCCCGCTCATAGTGCAAGCCGCCGGTCCGGATGCCCCCGATATCATAGCAGCTGCGGCAGCACTATGGATTGACTGTAGAAAGTGCCGGAGAACAAGCGGCCGACTTAGGTATCACTCTTCGTGCACTTGTTAGGCCTTGATGAGGCGCCAATGAAGGACGTAGCATTTACATATGTGAAGAATGGCCCTCTCATCGAGCCTGCGCAGGAAGAGGATCTACCTCGACAAATGAAAGGTCTGCTAAATTGGTACAAGGGTTAAATAAAACATAAAGACGCCAAAGACTATATCTATGCGGAAGTTAAATATGTGCATCACTTCAAACGTTACTGGGTACAAATTCCTCTGAGTGAATTGTTCCAGCTGTTCAATCTGCGCGACCTCGACAAATCTATCATCAGTTGCTACGTTCTGTAAGTGATTTATTAATTTCTACCCCATCTCGTTCATTGCCTGCACTATATATATATATATATATATATATTGTCCTAACTATCTTGTTGTGTACGCTATATATTATGCAGAATGAAGAAGCGGGAAATGCGAATAAGGAACATCCATGATGTTGGGTTCATTGACCCACACATCGTTAATTCATATGTGTTAGAACACCACCCCGCCGACGTGGAGGAAGACCTGTGGCGGTTTATTAGAAAACAGCAAGAGAAAAGTGATATTCTATTTCCTTACCATTTTGGGTGAGTGTTTCTGTCTTGAGCACATTCTCTTTTGTTTACTCCATGCATGGTATGTGGCTAATCGATGAGTTATGCATGATCGTGCATGTATCGTGTCCGCAGGTTCCACTTGGATTCTTATGGTAATTAAAGTTCAGACCTCCTCGGTTCTCGTCCACGACTCTCTGAATATGGATCCGGCGCTTTGGGGCGACATGAGAAAAATGATGCAAAAGTAATTATTTTCATTCATTTGCGCTCTATATCGATCGGCCTATTTCGTTCATCATTTCCTAATATCAAGTAACTAATTAATAACTCTCTTGTTTATTTAATTTTCTTTGCCTCGTAGGGTTTGGAGACGGTTCGTAGATACCAAGGTCGGTGAATTCAAAAAAGAGCTACATTTTAAAATGGCAGTGCGGACGATCGGGGATACTCAGCCACCGGGGACCAATCTATGTGGATACTATGTTTGTGAGAGGATCCGGAGATACTGCAATGAGCGGGACCAGACGTGTGAGAACAACATCCCGAGGAATAACCTCCGGAAGACGCTTAGTCCGAAGCTCGCTTCCGACCACTTCAAGAGGAACTAGCTGGATGGTTGGCGAGGGAAGTCATCGATCCTAGAGGAGAACACTATTACGATGACGTAGAACTTTATATGCACCAGAATTTGTAACTAACTTGTTCAAAATTGTATATGGTCATCCGATATTGAATATATATTGTATATGGTCATCCGATATTGAATATATATTGTATATTCCTCTTGAATTCTTTTTGGTTCTAATTTCAAATTTGTTTGAAATTGTACATTCATATGCATGTATGTATACGAGTACCGTAGAATATGTGAAACTCCTTCAGAATTAAAACCCAAAAGAAATAAAATAATACAAATTAAAAAGAAACCAGATTTAGGGGGAGGGGGGGCTAAACCCTAAACCCTGCGGAGGCCTTTAGTCGCGGTTGGCCAGAAGAACCGCGACTAAAGGGCCTCCGCCCTGGCGCTCGCCTGCGGCCCACGTGGACGGGCCTTTAGTCGCGGTTTGTAAGGAACCGCGACTAAAGGGGGGGCCTTTAGTCGCGCTACTTTGGTCGCGGTTGCGCCACCGCGACTAATGGCAGTTGCCAACCGCGACCAAAGCCACTTTTTCCACCAGTGCCCCCTATAGAGGGCATCTATTATACCTTTAGATGCGAAAATTGTATGAACAATAAAATGACCATGGTGGCTTCCCTCCTCACAAAAACAATATAGCAACCGTCATCCATTCAATGCCTTTCAAGTGGGACTCCCAAGCACTCATCTCTTCCTTCCGAATTGTGCACCATGTATATGCGTGCGCCTATAAGGAGACGATTAACACGCCTTAAGAGAAAAACTGACCGGCAATCTCCTAAGGGCATCTTCAGCCACGTTCCCCAATCGTTCAAACGCTGCTGGATCGAGCGTTTGGGGACGTCTCTCCCTAGCCGCGTCCCCAAAACGTCACCCCTAAAAAAAATTATAGGGTTTTCGAAAACACAACCATTTATTAAACATATCATACAAATAAATATGTTTGCCCAATTGTTTTCAAATTAAAATACAACAAACAATAAAATAACTAAATAAATATAATAAATGGGTCTAGATGCATTTGTTGATAATCCTTTGATCCTCCACATGTGCTCAACGAAATCATTTTGAAGTTGCTCGTGAACATTGTTGTCACGGATCTTTGTGTGCACGACAAGAAAATCAGCAAAATCAGCAGGAAACTCATGATCAACCTCGGTAAGAGAGCCCTGACACTCATAGGACCAACATGTCTCCTGACCTGATTCTTGCGGTCAACCCCGATGATCATGTTGTGCATGATCACACAAGTCTGCATCACCTCCCACATTTAGTCGTGAGACCAACTTAGAGCAGGGTACCGAACAATTGCAAATTGAGCTTGAAGCACACAAAATTCCCGCTCGACATCCTTTCTGCAAGCCTCCTGTCGCGAAGCAAAGTGGCAATTCTTCTGACCTGGTGGAGCCGGGATTGTTTTGACAAAAGTGGCCCATTTTGGATATATACCATCAACTAGATAATAGCCTTTGGTATATTGGTGGCCATTGATCTCATAGTTGCATGGTGGAGCATGACCTTCCACTAGTTTGCTGAACACTGGAGACCGCTGCAACACGTTGATATCATTGTGTGATCCCGACATGCCAAAGAAAGAATGCCAAATCCACATGTCATAATCTGCCACAGCTTCAAGCACCACACTTCAATATCCATGACGCCCTTTGTATATACCTTGCCAAGCTAATGGGGGATATTCTTCCATGACTAGTGCATGCAATCTATGCTTCCAAGCATCCCAGGAAACTATCTCGCAGCATTTTGTACCATGATCCCGCCATGCCAAAGAAAGAATGCAATGATAAGCAAATGCTCCCGGATGTCTTCGTCGAAGGCTTCCTCGTCCTCCAGCAGTCGAACAAGCATCTCGTCGTCGCTATCCATGTCTAAAGCAAAATTAATGGTTAAAATTTAGCCGCGGCAGACGAGGCAACAAACAACAACCTATCACGCCTACCTGCCAAGGCGTCGAACACCTTATGCGCGTGGAGGTGGGGAGGATTTGACGCCGCGTTCTGGGACGCTCTCGCAAAGCAGCGGTGGCGAAAAGGCCGACGAGAGAGCCCGCCGCGACAACGGTGCCCGACTCGGAAGAGATCTGCGTCGAAACGGCCGGTAAATCGAGTGGCGGCGGTGGGGTGGGAGGCGCGGGAGGGAAGGTGCGATGAGAAATAAAATGCATGAACCAACCGCTATGGAAGTGGTCACCGACAGATGGAGCCCGCCTCGCATTTCGTTGTGTCCAGCGTGCCCGGAGCGTCCCATGTGGAGCGGGGACGGGCTCGGGACGCCGGACACCATATTGGGCCGCACCGGACGGAAGGAAGCTCTGGGACGCGCGACTAGGAACAAAATTTTGTCCGACGCGACCAAATCCGTTTGGTAGATGCTTCGGGGGACGCGGCTGGAGATGGTCTAACCCCCAAACGTAATCGCAACCACCCATTTCCCCACGACCTCGGTGTCTCCTGCCGCTGTTCGGGAGCTCGTCGGCGGCGCAGCTCCTCTCCACCGCCCCCATACGCCATGCTGCCGACATATCCCGCACCGGCGTACCCCGACATCCTCCGCAGCCAACCCACACGTCCCGCGCCGCCGGACAGAGAGCTTCCACCACCGCCGGTTACTCTTTCCGGCCCCAATGACGAGATCTCTCCGCGCGCTGGCTATCCGACAACATTCTGATGCGCGCCTCCATGGAGGTTGCCCGCGAGCCACACCTTCTGGCTGTCATTACCCGTTGAAGGGGCCAAGCATGGCTGCCGGGCCTTTTCCCAGTGATGGTTTCCCTTGTAACCATCTCGCGTCCATCACAACGACACCCCGCTTAGGACCGCAGCCACAAGCTAGAGCTCCCCTCCGCCCCGGCGAGTCTCCTTCTCCCTAGATGCGCTGGTGGGCCGGCCTCTCTCCTCTGCCCCAGATTTTCCGCAAATCTTGGATTTCCTCTGCTTCCAGCCGTGAAATTCCTTCGAAGGGGTGCACTATGCCTACCTTCTCTAGTTTCCAAAAGAATACACACGCCACGCTGCCTAGGGTTCCGCCCCCATGCCGGCTCCGCCCGCGGCCTTCCTTCCCTCCCCCGATGCTGACGCCTTGGCCCTCGCTGTCGCTCCCGAGGGCGACAGGGGGCAACCTAGTCCTTCTCCTCCCCAACCCCTCCTTCGCCTCCCCTGCCTCCATCGTCGGCGTAGGCCGCCGGGCAAAGCCCCATGCGGTGCCGACGGCGGCGGAGGTGCCCCTACCCGCGCGTCTGGAGGAGGGTATGGAAGTGCATGGAGCCTGCTTGTGACGGTACAGCACGCGTCCGTTGGGAACCCCAAGAGGAAGGTGTGATGCGTACAGCGCCGAGTTTTCCCTCAGTAAGAAACCAAGGTTATCGAATCCAGTAGGAGTCAAGAAGCACGTTGAAGGTTGTTGGTGGCGGAGTGTAGTGCGGCGCAACACCAGGGATTCCGGCGCCAACGTGGAACCTGCACAACACAATCCAAGTACTTTGCCCCAACTTAACTGTGAGGTTGTCAATCTCATCGGCTTGCTGTAACAAAGGATTAGATGTATAGTATGGAAGATGATGTTTGCAAAGAACAGTAGAAACAATGTTTGCAGTAGATTGTATTCGATGTAAAAGAATGGACCGGGGTCCACAGTTCACTAGTGGTGTCTCTCCAATAAGATAAAGCATGTTGGGTGAACAAATTACAGTTGGGCAATTGAAAAATAAGGAGGGCATGACAATGCACGTACATATCATGATGAGTAGTGTGAAATTCAATTGGGCATTACGACAAAGTACATAGACCGCTATCCAACATGCATCTATGCCTAAAAAGTCCACCTTCAGGTTAGCGTCCGCACCCCTTCCAGTATTAAGTTGCAAACAACAGACAATTGCATTAAGTATGGTGCGTAATGTAATCAACACAAATATCCTTAGACAAAGCATTGATGTTTTATCCCTAGTGGCAACAGCACATCCACAACCTTAGGGGTTGCTGTCACTCCCCCAGATTTAATGGAGACATGAACCCACTATCGAGCATAAATACTCCCTCTTGGAGTTACAAGTATCAACTTGGCCAGAGCCTCTACTAGCAACGGAGAGCATGCAAGATCTTAAACAACACATATATGATAGATTGATAATCAACATAACATAGTATTCCATATTCATCGGATCCCAACAAACGCAACATGTAGCATTACAAATAGATGATCTTGATCATGTTAGGCAGCTCACAAGATCCGACAATGATAGCACAATGAGGAGAAGACGACCATCGAAGCAATGGTAAAAACAATGATTAAACAACTGAATCATATAGCAAAGACTTTTCATGAATAGTACTTTCAAGACAAGTATCAATAAGACTTGCATAAGAGTTAACTCATAAAGCAATAGATTCTTAGTAGAAAGTTTTGAAGCAACACAAAGGAAGATATAAGTTTCAGCGGTTGCTTTCAACTTCAACATGTTTATCTCATGGATAATTGTCAACACAAAGTAATATGATGAATGCTAATATGCAAGTATGTAAGAATCAATGCACAGTTAAGACAAGTGTTTGCTTCTAAGGTGGAAGGAAATAGGTAAACTGACTCAACATAAAAGTAAAAGAATGCCCTTCGCAGAGGGAAGCAGGGATAAATCATGTGCTAGAGCTTTTCAAGTTTTGAAATCATAAAGAGAGCATAAAAGTAAAATTTTGAGAGGTGTTTGTTGTTGTCAACGAATGGTAGTGGGCACTCTAACCCCCTTGCCAGACAGACTTTCGAAGAGCGGCTCCCATGAAATTTTTATTTTTGGTTGACACTCCTTCCAACCTTTGCTTTCACAAACCATGGCTAACCGAATCCTCGGGTGCCTTCCAACAATCTCATACCATGAAGGAGTGTCTTTTTATTTTAGTTTTATTTAGATGACACTCCTCCCCACCTTTGCTTTCTCAAGCCATGGCTAACCGAATCCTCCTGTGCCTTCCAACAATCACATACCATGGAGGAGTGTCTTTTTGTAAAATTATGAAGGTTAATTAATTGGGGCTGGGAACCCCATTGCCAGCTCTTTTTGCAAAATTATTGGATAAGCGGATGAAGCCACTAGTCCATTGGTAAAGTTGCCCAACAAGATTGAAAGATAAACACCACATACTTCCTCATGAGCTATAAAACATTGACACAAATTAGAGATAATACATTTTGAATTGTTTAAAGGTAGCACACGAAATATTTACTTGGAATGACAGAAAATACCATGTAGTAGGTAGGTATGGTGGACACAAATGGCATAGTTTTTGGCTCAAGGATTTGGATGCATGAGAAGTATTCCCTCTCAATACAAGGCTTAGGCTAGCAAGGTTGTTTGAAGCAAACACAAGTATGAACCGGTACAACAAAACTTACATAAGAACATATTGCAAGCATTATAAGACTCTGTACTGTCTTCCTTGTTGTTCAAACCCTTACCAGAAAATATCTAGACTTTAGAGAGACCAATCATGCAAACCAAATTTCAACAAGCTCTACAGTATTTCTTCACTAATAGGTGCAAAGTATATGATGCAAGAGCTTAAACATGAGCACAACAATTGCCAAGTATCAAATTATTCAAGACATTATAACAATTACCACATGTAGCATTTTCTGTTTCCAACCATATAATAATTAAGGAAGCAGTTTCAACCTTCGCCATGAACATTAAGAATAAAGCTAAGAACATATGTGTTCATATGCAACAGCGGAGCGTGTCTCTCTCCCACACAATGAATGCTAGGATCCAATTTTATTCAAACAAAACAAAAATAAAAACATAAAGACGCTCCAAGTAAAGCACATAAGATATGACGGAATAAAAATATAGTTTCACTAGAGGTGACCTGATAATTTGTCGATGAAGAAGGGGATGCCTTGGGCATCCCCAAGCTTAGATGCTTGAGTCTTATTGAAATATGCAGGGATGAACCACGGGGGCATCCCCAAGCTTAGAGCTTTCACTCTCCTTGATCATATTGTATCATCGTCCTCTCTTGATCCTTGAAAACTTCCTCCACACCAAACTCAAAACAAACTCATTAGAGGGTTAGTGCATAATCAAAAATTCACATGTTCAGAGGTGACATAATCATTCTTAACACTTCTGGACATTGCACAAAGCTACTGAAAGTCAATGGAACAAAGAAATCCATCAAACATAGCAAAACAGGCAATGCGAAATAAAAGGCAGAATCTGTCAAAAACAGAACAGTCTGTAAAGACGAATTTTTCTGGGGCACTAAACTTGCTCAGATGAAAATGCTCAAATTGAATGAAAATTGCGTACATATCTGAGAATCACTCACGTAAATTGGCAGATTTTTCTGAGTTACCTACAGAGAATACTACTCAAATTCGTGACAGCAATAAATCTGTTTCTGCGTAGTAATCCAAATCTAGTATGAACCTTACTATCAAAGACTTTACTTGGCACAACAATGCAATAAAATAAAGTTGGCACAACAATACAATAAAATAAAGGTAAGGAGAGGTTGCTAAAGTAGTAACAACTTCCAAGACTCAAATATAAAACAAAAGTGCTGTAGTAAAATCATGGGTTGTCTCCCATAAGCGCTTTTCTTTAACGCCTTTCAGCTAGGCGCAGAAAGTGTGAATCAAGTAACATCAAGAGACGAAGCATCAACATCATAATTTTCACAGCTTGTCACAATAGGGATCTTAGATGCTCCATTATCTATAGTGGTATTAAGGGCTTTGTCAATTTTAGGCCTATAATAGTTTTTTGGTTTAGTCACCTTAGAGACATACATGAACTTTTGCTCCTTACCCACATAAGCTTTCTCCTTAAACTTAAGAGAAGAAAAAGTTGAACCCAAGGTTCCCATAGCTTCTTCAAGCTCACTAATCCTATGGGTTTGATTATCATGAGTAGCACAAGCTTCTAAGACGGCAATTCTCTCATTAATTCCACCTAGAGATTTATCAAGTTTATCAGTGCTATTAAGTAATATTCCCAATTTAGTCTCAATACTTGGAAGATTTTGCTCTATGGTCTCCATTTTTTTCATGACATCTTCAAGAGAAATTTCAATTTTAACTTCATTAACAAGTGGTATTCCAATTAGACTCCCAATAATGCAACTAGCTTCTAAATCAGGAGTGCCTAGGAAATTACCTCCCGCGAGACAATCAAGAACATACCTATTCTAGCTAGAGATACCAACATAAAAATTCCTAAGTAAGATAATAGTGGAGTGTTTCTTCGTGCACCTATTATGAGCATCACTAATTCTATACCAAGCATCTTTTAAACACTCTCCCCCTTGTTGATTAAACGAACGAACTTCAACTTCAGGATTACTCATTTTAGCAATAGTAAATAAAGCAAACTAGATAAAGTAAAAACAAGTAACTAATTTTTTGTGTGTTTTTGATATAGAGAATGCAAGCAATATAGTAAATAAAGTAAATGCAAGTAACTAATTTTTTTGTATTTTGATATAAGGAAGCAAACAAAGCAGTAAACAAAATAAAGTAAAGCAAGACAAAAACAAAGTAAAGAGATTGGAAGTGGGAGACTCCCCTTGCAGCGTGTCTTGATCTCCCCGGCAACGAGCCAGAAAAAACGTTGCTTGTGACGGTACAGCACGCGTCCGTTGGGAACCCCAAGAGGAAGGTGTGATGCGTACAGCTGCGAGTTTTCCCTCAGTAAGAAACCAAGGTTATCGAATCCAGTAGGAGTCAAGTAGCACGTTGAAGGTTGTTGGTGGCGGAGTGTAGTGCGGTGCAACACCAGGGATTCCGGCGCCAACGTGGAACCTGCATAACATAATCCAAGTACTTTGCCCCAACTTAACAGTGAGGTTGTCAATCTCACCGGCTTGTTGTAACAAAGGATTAGATGTATAGTATGGAAGATGATGTTTGCAAAGAACAATAGAAACAATGTTTGCAGTAGATTGTATTCAATGTAAAAGAATGGACCGGGGTCCACAGTTCACTAGTGGTGTCTCTCCAATAAGATAAAGCATGTTGGGTGAACAAATTACAGTTGGGCAATTGACAAATAAGGAGGGCATGACAATGCACATACATATCATGATGAGTAGTGTGAAATTCAATTGGGCATTACGACAAAGTACATAGACCGCTATCCAGCATGCATCTATGCCTAAAAAGTCCACCTTCAGGTTAGCGTCCGAACCCCTTCCAAGTATTAAGTTGCAAACAACGGACAATTGCATTAAGTATGGTGCGTAATGTAATCAACACAAATATCCTTAGACAAAGCATTGATGTTTTATCCCTAGTGGCAACAACACATCCACAACCTTAGGGGTTGCTGTCACTCCCCCAGATTTAATGGAGACATGAACCCACTATCGAGCATAAATACTCCCTCTTGGAGTTACAAGTATCAACTTGGCTAGAGCCTCTACTAGCAACGGAGAGCATGCAAGATCTTAAACAACACATATATGATAGATTGATAATCAACATAACATAGTATTCCATATTCATCGGATCCCAACAAACGCAACATGTAGCATTACAAATAGATGATCTTGATCATGTTAGGCAACTCACAAGATCCGACAATGATAGCACAATGAGGAGAATACGACCATCTAGCTACTGTACCTATAATTTCTGATGTTCCATGCTTGTTTTATGACAATACCTACATGTTTTGCTCACACTTTATAATGTTTTTATGCGTTTTCTGAAACTAACCTATTAACAAGATGCCACAGTGCCAGTTCCTGTTTTCTGTTGTTTTTGGTTCCAGAAAGGCTGTTCGGGCAATATTCTCGGAATTCGACGAAACAAAAACCCAGTATCTTATTTTCCCGGAAGACCCCATAACACCGAAGGAGAGTCGGAGGCGGGCCAGGGGACCACCACACCATAAGGCGGCGCGGGCCCAGGCCTGGCCACGCCAACCTATGGTGAGGAGGCCCCAGGCACCTCCTTGCGCCGCCTCTTCGCCTATAAGACCCCTTTCGACCTAAAAAAGTGATAGGAATCGACAAAACTCCAGAAAGACTCCAGGGGCGCCGCCGCCATCGTGAAACTCCAATTCGGGGGACAGAATCTCTGTTCCGGCACGCCGCCGGGACGGGGAAGTGCCCCCGGGAGCCATCTCCATCGACGCCACCGCCTCCATCATGCTCCATGAGTAGTTCCCCCATGGACTACGGGTTCTAGCTGTAGCTAGTTGGTACTCTCTTTCCCATGTACTTCAATACAATGATCTCATGAGCTGCCTTACATGATTGAGATCCATCTGATGTAATCGGTGTTGTGTTTGTTGGGATCCGATGGATGATACATTATGATTAGTCTATCTATAAAGTTTGTGAAGTTATTGTTCCTGCAATCTTGTTATGCTTAATGCTTGTCACTAGGGCCCGAGTGGCATGATCTTAGATTTAAGCTCTATAATTATTGCTTAGATTGTATCTACAAGTTGTTTGCACATATTGTCTGTCCGGAACCCGAGGCCCCAAAGTGACAGAAATTGGGACAACCGGAGGGGAAGGCTGTGATATGAGGATCACATGTTTTCACCAAGTGTTAATGCTTTGCTCCGAGTGCTCTATTAAAAGGAGTACCTTAATAGCCGATAGATTCCCTTGAGGCCCGGCTGCCACCGGCTGGTAGGACAAAAGATGTTGTACAAGTTTCTCATTGCGAGCACGTATGACTATATATGGAAAACATGCCTACATGATTAATAATCTTGATGTTCTGTCTTAATGCTATTTCAATCCTATCAATTGCCCAACTGTAATTTGTTCACCCAACACTTGTCACTTGTTGTTGGAGAGTTACCACTAGTGAAGATAGCTGGGAACCCCGGTCCATCTCTCATCATCATATACTCGTTCTATATGTCATTGGAAGTAGTATCAACTATTTTCTGGTGCCATCGCCTCTGTGTTATTGCTATTGCTGTTGTGTTACTGTTACTATTGCTCTCATATTACTGCTGCTTTCACATCACTCCTGTTACTAGTGCTTTTCCAGGTGCAGCTGAATTGACAACTCTGATGTTAAGGCTTATAAGTATTCTTTACCTCCCCTTGTGTCAAATCAATAAATTTGGGTTTTACTTCCCTCGAAGACTGTTGCGATCCCCTATACTTGTGGGTCATCAAGACTATTTTCACGGCGCCGTTGCCGGGAGGCATAGCTCTACTCATAAGTTCACCTGGGGAGTACACTCTACCTCTCTCTCTGTTTTTATTTTATTTTATTTTGTTTTGCTTAGTTTACTTTTGTCTAGTTTATTTGTGCTTAGTTTATTTTTGTCTAGTTTCTTTTTGTTTTGTTTTACTTTTCTTATATACCCAAAAATCCATAAAAATTTGAAAAACCTAAAAATTAAAAACTGTTGTTATGGGAGAACCCACAACCTATTTGGAGCTTATTGAAATATATAATAATTATAGAGAATCAAGAACTGGTAAAGTAATGAATGCTGTGATAGAAAAATTGAATACAATTGCTAAAATCTAGCTTAAACGCAATGATATAAACTGTTGCTCTCAACAGGATACTAAACATCTTAAATTCCAATGTGGCTTTAGTGAAGAAGTTTTAATTATGAACTACAATTGGAATAACTATATTCATCTTGGGTTCGAGGAAGTAGAACAATTTGTCATATTTATGGGAGCCTCTGAGATAGAATCCTTCATGTCTAAAAATTATGAAACTTGTGTTGTTTGTAAGGACCTTAAAGATTATGTCTCTTCTATCCTTAATTTTTGCATAGAAAGTTACAGCAATAATCCTTATATTATTGATTATAAAGAGAGACTCATTAATGCACAAGAATGCACTCACAATTTGCAGGAACCTGTGAAAGAAGAAATTGATGAACATGAAAGCTCATTGGATGAAAAAGAGGAGGAGATTGATGAACCTGAAAGCTCATTGGATGAAAAAGAAGAGGAGGGTGTTGAACAAAAGGAGGAAGAATGGATTAGCTACCCATGCCAACCTTCTAATGAGAGTAACTCTTTATCTCTTACACTATTTGATTGTCCTCCATGCTTACCAAAGGAGGTTGAATGTTATGCTCCTGTGGATTCTCTTGAAATATTACCTATGAGTAAAACCTGTGAGAATAATTATGCTATTGTTATCTATGCTAATCCATGCTACTTTGATAAATATTATGATAATGGTTTGTTTGTGGCTGATGTCGAAATGCATGATACTAAAGAATTTTGCTTAGCAAATGTTTATGATAAAGCTCTAGATGATGGTCCTATGTTACTTGATAAAAAAAAATTAATTGTACTACTAATGAAAATGGGATTGGAGAGTTATTGACTTTATCTAGGAGTCCCATATCTCTTGAGATTGATCAATCATCCTGTTATATTATTGATAAAAGTGGGTTTGAAAGTTTTAATCCCAATATTTTTGAGCTTGATAAAAATTATGTGTTTATGGATCATGAAAAACATGCTTTATGTGATAGTTATATTGTTGAGTTTGTTCATGAAGCTACTGAAAATTATTATGAGAGAGGAAAATATGGTTGTAGAAATTTGCATGGTGCTAAAACACCTCTCTATACGCTGAAAATTTTGAAGTTACTCTTGTTTTATCTTCCTATGCTTGTCACTTTGTTCTTCATGAATTTATTTGTGTACAAGATTCCTATGCATAGGAAGTGGGTTAGACTTAAATGTGTTTTGAACTTTCTTCTTGATGCTCTCTTTTGCTTCAACTCTTATTTCTTATGTTAGCATCATTAAAACTGCTGAGCCCATCTTAATGGCTATAAAGAAAGCACTTCTTGGGAGATAACCCATGTGTTTATTTTGCTACTGTTTTGTTGAGTCTTGGAAGTTGTTACTACTGTAGCAACCTCTCCTTATCTTTATTTTATTGCAATGTTGTGCCAAGTGAAGTCTCTAATAGAAGGTTGATACTAGATTTGGATTTCTGCGCAGAAACAGATTTCTATCAATCACGAATTTGAGTAGGATTCTCTGTATGTAACTCAGAAAAATATGCCAATTTACATGCGTGTTCCTCAGTTATGTACGCAACTTTCATTATTTTTGAGTTTTCTGATTTGAGCAACGGAAGTACCTCTTAAAAATTCGTCTTTACTGGCTGTTCTGTTTTGGCAGATTCTGTCTCTGTTTTTTTTCGCATTGTCTCTTGTGGACTTTAAGTGAGGCTTTCTAGACGTGGAGAGCTGTAGCTAATGTTTTATTGAGTTCTTGCAATGTGTCACTACAGGACTAAAGTGGATTAACGTTTTTTGAGTACTAACCCCTCTAATGAAGTTTATGAGAAGTTTGGTGTGAAGGAAGTTTTCAAGGGTCAAGAGAGGAGGATGATATATGATCAAGAAGAGTGAAAAGTCAAAGCTTGGGGATGCCCCCGTGGTTCATCTCTGCATATTTCAAGAAGACTCAAGCGTCTAAGCTTGGGGATGCCCAAGGCATCCCCTTCTTCATCAACAACTTATCAGGTTTCTTCTATTGAAACTATATTTTGATTCGGTCACATCTTATGTGCTTTACTTGGAGCGTCTGTGTGCTTTTATTTTTGTTTTTGTTTGAATAAATTCGGATCCTAGCAATCCTTGTGTGGGAGAGATACACGCTCCGCTTTTTCATATGAACACTTCTGTTCTTCGTTTTACTTTTAATGTTCAATGAAAAAAGTTGGAAGCTGTTGCATTTATTGCTATTTGGTTGGAAAAAGAGAAAATGCTTCATATTATCTTGGATAATTTAATACTTGGCAATTGTTTTGAGCTCCCAAGTAGATCATGATTAAGATCATGCATCATGTAGTTTGAACCTATTAGTGGAGAACTACCGTAGAGCTTGTTGAAATTGGTTTGCATGATTGGTCTCTCTAAGGTCTAGATATTTTCTGGTAAAAGTGTTTGAGCAACAAGGACGACAGTGTAGAGTATTATAATGCTTGCAATATGTTCTTATGTGAGATTTGCTGTACCGGTTCATACTTGTGTTTGCTTCAAACAACCTTGCTAGCCAAAGCCTTGTACTGAGAGGAAATGCTTCTCGTGCATCCAAAACCTTGAGCCAAAACCTATGCCATGTGTGTCCACCATACCTACCTACTATGTGGTATTTTTCTGCCATTCCAAGTAAATACTTCATGTGCTACCTTTAAACAATTCAAAATTTATCATCTCTTATTTGTGTCAATGTTTTATAGCTCATGAGGAAGTACGTGGTGTTTTATCTTTCAATCTTGTTGGGCAGCTTTCACCAATGGACTAGTGGCTTCATCCGCTTATCCAATAATTTTGCAAAAAGAGCTGGCAATGGGGTTCCCAGCCCCAATTAATCACAAATAGACACTCCTCCATGGTATGTGAAATTTTGGAAGGCACCCGAGGATTTGGTTAGCCATGGCTTGTGTAAGCAAAGGTGGGGAGGAGTGTCATCTAAATAAAACTAAAATAAATAGAAACTCCTTCATGGTATGTGATTGTTGGAAGGCACCCGAGGATTCGGTTAGCCATGGCTTGTGAAAGCAAAGGTTGGAAGGAGTGTCACCCAAAAATAAAAATAAACTACATCATGGGAGCCGCTCTTTGAAGGTCTGTCTGGCAAGGGGGTTAGAGTGCCCACTACCATTCGTTGACAACAACAAACACCTCTCAAAATTTTACTTTTATGCTCTCTATATGATTTCAAAACTTAAAAAGCTCTAGCACATGATTTAATCCCTGCTTCCCTCTGCGAAGGGCCTTTCTTCTACTTTATGTTGAGTCAGTTTACCTACTTCCTTCCATCTTAGAAGCAAACACATGTGTCAATCGTGCATTGATTCTTACATACTTGCTTATTTGCATTCATCATATTACTTTGTGTTGACAATTATCCATGAGATATGCATGTTGAAAGTTGAAAGCAACTGCTGAAACTTATATCTTCCTTTGTGTTGCTTCGATGCCTTTACTTGGAATCTATTGCTTTATGAGTTAACTCTTATGCAAGACTTTTGATGCTTGTCTTGAAAGTACTATTCATGAAAAGTTTTGCTATATGTTATCTATTTGTTAGCAACTATAGATCATTGCCTTGAGTCACTTCATTCATCTCATATGCTTTACAATATTATGATCAAGATTATGTAAGTAGCATGTCACTACAGAAATTATTCTTTTTATTGTTTACCTACTCGAGGGCGAGTAGGAACTAAGCTTGGGGATGTTGATACGTCTCCAACGTATCTATAATTTCTGATGTTCCATGCTTGTTTTATGACATTACCTACATGTTTTGCTCACACTTTATAATGTTTTTATGCGTTTTCCGGAACTAACCTATTAACAAGATGCCACAGTGCCAGTTCCTATTTTCTGTTGTTTTTGGTTCCAGAAAGGCTGTTCGGGCAATATTCTCGGAATTCGACGAAACAAAGACCTAGTATCTTATTTTTCCCGGAAGACCCCAGAACACCGAAGGAGAGTCGAAGGCGGGCCAGGGGACCACCACACCATAAGGCGGCGCGGGCCCAGGCCTGGCCGCGCCAGCCTATGGTGAGGAGGCCCCAGGCACCTCCTTGTGTCGCCTCTTCGCCTATAAAACCCCTTTCGACCTAAAAACGCGATAGGAATTGACGAAACTCCAGAAAGACTTCAGGGGCGCCGCCGCCATCGCGAAACTCCAATTCGGGGGACAAAATCTCTGTTCCGGCACGCCGCCGGGACGGGGAAGTGCCCCCGAAAGCCATCTCCATCGACGCCACCGCCTCCATCATGCTCCGTGAGTAGTTCCCCCATGGACTACGGGTTTTAGCTGTAGCTAGTTGGTACTCTCTTTCCCATGTACTTCAATACAATGATCTCATGAGCTGCCTTACATGATTGAGATCCATCTGATGTAATCGATGTTGTGTTTGTTGGGATCCGATGGATGATACATTATGATTAGTCTATCTATAAAGTTTGTGAAGTTATTGTTGCTGCAATCTTGTTATGCTTAATGCTTGTCACTAGGGCCCGAGTGGCATGATCTTAGATTTAAGCTCTATAATTATTTCTTAGATTGTATCTACAAGTTGTTTGCACATATTGCTGTCCGGAACCCGAGGCCCCAAAGTGACAGAAATTGGGACAACCGGAGGGGAAGGCTGTGATATGAGGATCACATGTTTTCACCAAGTGTTAATGCTTTGCTCCGGTGCTCTATTAAAAGGAGTACCTTAATAGCCCAGTAGATTCCCTTGAGGCCCGGCTGCCACCGGCTGGTAGGACAAAAGATGTTGTACAAGTTTCTCATTGCGAGCACGTATGACTATATATGGAAAACATGCCTACATGATTAATAATCTTGATGTTCTGTCTTAATGCTATTTCAATCCTATCAATTGCCCAACTGTAATTTGTTCACCCAACACTTGTCACTTGTTATTGGAGAGTTACCACTAGTGAAGATAGCTGGGAACCCCGGTCCATCTCTCATCATCATATACTCGTTCTATATGTCATTGGAAGTAGTATCAACTATTTTCTGGTGCCATCGCCTCTGTGTTATTGCTACTGCTGTTGTGTTATCGTTACTATTGCTCTCATATTACCGTCGCTTTCACATCACCCCTGTTACTAGTGCTTTTCCAGGTGCAACTGAATTGACAACTCGCTTGTTAAGGCTTATAAGTATTCTTTACCTCCCCTTGTGTCGAATCAATAAATTTGGGTTTTACTTCCCTCGAAGACTGTTGCGATCCCCTATACTTGTGGGTCATCAATCATTTGCTTGAATCTTGCCACCCATGTGGTGATCATGGATATGTGAAGATGCCGCCGAAGAAGAAGCTCTCCCATAGTGGAGTATGGGGGAGCAATTCACATGACTTCATCAAGCAAGCACAATCAAGAAAGGCGTTTCATCTTGTTGCGGTCAAGATCGACATCATCGAGCTCAAGTGGAATGCGCAAGATTAAGGTTTTCTCTTGATAGGGTTTCTTTCTCACCGGTCTCATGATGTATTTGGAGACCGGTTTATAGTTTAGTTGTCGTACTATCAAGAGGGCTCTCGAGTGAGTAACTCGATCGTATCCTTCAGAGAGCTCAAACACTACAAGAAAAGTTCTGATAGACAACGTCCCAAAATCGTCCGCTAAGGGGTATTTTTCATCGCCTATGGGCCTAACCCGACGATATGGGTTCTGTTGTCGAAACTGCGTCAGGCAAAGTCCTACCATGTTTTTTTCGGTCCGTCGCGCTTGGGCGCCCTTCCGCCACGGAAAATTGGACCGTTGCAGAAGTGTTTCCGGGAGCCCGTTGACTGTTGATGTCATGCAAACTGACACGTGGCAGACGCCGTTAACTGGCAGTTAACGGCGTTAACCGGCTAAACCCCGTGGTAGATGGTAGGCCCACACGAGGCCTGCCACGTCTTAAGCGGGCCGGCCCATTAAGTTTGCGGGACCCGGGCCGGCTGACTTAGTTTGACCGGTCAACTATATAGCTGGGCTGGTCCATTAGTTACGTGGGCCGGGCCTAACCTCTCAGGTTGACTGGTCAAAACTTTAATGGGCCGGCCCACTAAGCATGTGGGCCGGGCCGAATGCACTCGTTTGACCAGTCAACATGCAAAAGGGCCGGCCCACAAGACATGACCCACTTTCCTGTTATAGGTCCGGCCCATTTACAAAGTGGGGTCCACCTTAAAGCAAGTGGGCCGGCCCAAGAAGTTGTTGGGCCAGGCCAATTAGCCGGTGGGTCCCACTTTCCTGCTATCGGGCTGGCCCATTTAGTACGTGGGGTTCACAATAGATCAAATGGGCTGGCCCAACAAACCAGTGGGCCGGGCCAAAAACACAGGTGGGTCCCACTTTCCTGTTAAAGGCCCGGCCCATTTAGTATGTGGGGTCCACCATGTAGCAAGTGGGCCAGCCCAAGAAGATAGTGGGTCGGGCCAAAAACACGGTGGGTCCCACTTTCCCGTTAAAGGGCCGGCCCATTTAGTATGTGGGGTCCACCATATAGCAAGTGGGCCGGCCCAACAAGATAGTGGGCCGGGCCAAAAACACAGTGGGTCCCACTTTCCTGTTAAAGGGCCGGCCCATTTAGTATGTGGGGTCCACCATATAGCAAGTGGGCCGGCCCAACAAGATGGTGGGCCGGGCCCAAAAGGCAGGTGGGTCCCACTATCCTGTTGAAGGGCCGGCCCATTTAGTGTGTGGGGTCCACCACAAAAGCTTTTGGGTTGGCCCAACAAGTTAGTGGGCCGGCACAATTAGTTTGTGGGGTCCACGGTAAATCAGGTGGGCTGGCCTGACGAGTTAGCGGGCCAGCCCAATAAGCTTGTGGGGCCCACTTTTCTGTTACTGGGCCGATCCAGTAGTGGGTGGGGTCCACCTTAAAGCAAGTGGGCTGGCCCAATAAGTAAGTGGGCCAGCCCATTTAGTTGGTGTTTATATGCCGGCATAATAGGCGCTTTAGGATTTTGCGGGCCGGCACATATGTGATTTCGCTTAATTGGGCCGTTTAAGTGATGGGAATTTGTGATTTAGATACTGAGAATATTTACGCAACACATGATTTATGTCGGATAGCCTCACTTACCACAAGCACGAAAGAAAAAATGCGCGAAAGAACTAGAAAAACTAACTAAATATTACATCAGCTGCAAGGCTTTGAAAAAATATTACAGAACCCAGAGAAATTGAATGGTAATTAAACCTAGCAATACAATGAAGCGATCCGGCAATCTTTTAAGTTGTCCATGCAGCACCTATATTGTTTGCTGAAACAAAGACATTACAAGTTAAGACAACAACAATGGAAAGGCAAAGCACTACAATATTGTTTGCCAAAGAATTTGGAACTCATCATTTCGTCGTTATAACCAAGATCATTGTAATACGCACAATAAGCAAACAAAGAGTGTATGCCGCATATCAACAACCAATATAACAGAGCACGTTAGAATGAAACAACAGACTTACTACTGTCGAGTCCCATGCAAACCAACATGTTCAGGGAGTACAAAATTGGCATGAACAACATAGTAGCAGGCTATAAAATTTGTAACAACGACTGAGCAAGATGAAGTTATGATGGCTACATCTACAGAAAGCGAGGAATGTAAACCAAAAATAGAAGTTACGATGGCAAAAGCTAAAGAGGAGGGAATGTGAACCAACATGTGCCAAGTGCAATTACTTCATATTGGCCGTGAACTAAATAATACTCCTGAACTTATAGTGAAGGGGATGCAAATCATGATGTTTCGGGATATAAACTTGTAATGAGCAACACATAGAGGATAGTTAATGCTGGAGCTTAGGATGGACCAGATACATAATATAGTGGGATCACATGTGAACTTGTATAAGAGGGAATGCAAACCAATATGTTCAGCATTCCATATGTGAGCGTCATGCCAATTCAGAGAAACAAGTCAATAATGCAGCTTTTGAAGAACAAGATGGCACACAAAATTATTATCTAGTAGTATGACAAGTTTATTTGTACTACGAAGCTAGATAGCAGTAGTGATAGCATGCCAAACTAAGTCCTTACTTTGTTAGCTTACAATGAACTAGATACAAAACAATGGCATCACCTGTAGTACAGGGATTGCAAGCCAACATGTTCATGGAGTAAAAAATTGGCACAAACAACATAGTAGCAGGCCATAATTTTTGTAACAACGACTGAGAAAGATAAAGTTATGA
>NC_061510.1:334966383-334980470 GCF_022539505.1 Lolium rigidum
GTTTTCGTCGGGCTAGGTGGCCTCAAAAACGAGAAAAAAAACGTTTTGACATGCACAACGGACAGACCCAAAATCGTCGGCCATGGTACACCAGCAACCACGGCGCGACTTCAACTTCGTCGGCCATGGCAACTTTTCTTGTAGTGTAAGGTACTCCTTTTAATAGAGCACCGAAGCAAAGCATTAACACTCCGTGAACACATGTGATCCTCATATCACCGCCTTCCCCTCCGGTTGTCCCAATTTCTGTCACTTTGGGGCCTCGGGTTCCGGACAACAATATGTGTATACAACTTGCAGGTAAGATCATAAAGCAATGAATATCATCAGGAATTGATAACATGTTCAGATCTGAGATCATGGCACTCGGGCCCTAGTGACAAGCATTAAGCATAACAAGTTGCAACAATATCCAACTACGGATACTAGGCACTATGCCCTAATAATCTTATGCTATTACATGACCAATCTCATCCAATCCCTACCATCCCCTTCAGCCTACAGCGGGGGAATTACTCACACATGGATGGGGGAAACATGGCTGGTTGATGGAGAGGCGTCGGTGGTGATGATGGCGATGATCTCCTCCAATTCCCCGTCCCGGCGGAGTGCCAGAACGGAATTTCTAGTCCCGAGACGGAGTTTCGCGATGGCGGCGGTGTTCTGGATGTCTTCTGGCGATTTCGTCTAACCCCCGTGCGTTTTTAGGTCGAAACCCTTAAGTAGTCCAGAGGGGAGCGTCGGGGGCTGCCCGAGGCGTCGCCACCATAGGGCGGCGCGGCCCAGGGGCCCACCGCGCCGCCTTGTGGGGTGGGCGCCTCGTGGCCCCCCTCCTTCTGGTCTTCTAGCTCCATCCATCTTCTGTGAAAATAGGCCCATTGGAATTAATCCCGGGGATTTTCCTGAAAGTTGAGTTTCTGCACAAAAATGAGACACTAGGGCAATTCTGCTGAAAACAGCGTTAGTCCGTGTTAGTTGTATCCAAAATACACAAATTAGAGGCAAAACAATAGCAAAAGTGTTCGGGAAAGTAGATACGTTTTGGACGTATCAGTGATCGAATGAACCATTCACATACGATACCGATTCCCTTTGTCACGCGATATTTTACTTGTCCGAGGTTTGATCTTCGGTATCTCTATACCTTGTTCAACCTCGTCTCCTGAAAAGTAGTCTTTACTCGTACCATGGTATGTGGTCTCTTATGAACCATTCATATGCTTGCAAGCTAATTAGACGACATTCCACCGAGAGGGCCCAGAGTATATCTATCCGTCATCGGGATGGACAAATCCCATTGTTGATCCATATGCCTCAACTCATACTTTCCGGATACTTAATCCCACCTTTATAACCACCCATTTACGCAGTGGCGTTTGATGTAATCAAAGTACCTTTCCGATATAAGTGATTTACATGATCTCATGGTCGAAAGGACTAGGTAACTATGTATCGAAAGCTTATAGCAAATGAACTTAATGACATGATCTAATGCTACGCTTAATTGGATGTGTCCATTACATCATTCTCATAATGATATAACCTTGTTATTAATAACATCCAATGTTCATGATCATGAAACTATGATCATCTATTAATCAACAAGCTAGTTATAAAAGAGGCTTAATAGGGACTCTCCTTGTTGTTTACATAACACACACGTATCAATGTTTCGGTTAATACAATTATAGCATGGTATATAAACATTTATCATAAACATAAAGATATATAATAGCCACTTTATTATTGCCTCGTGGGCATATCTCCAACACCATCCAACCATTATCTGGACCATTTCGGGTTTTGATTGACGCATCTACACGATGGTCACATGTGTGCCTTCTATCCACACGAAACCATGCATTTGCCAAGAGAATGAGGGAAGTAATTAAGTTACAGGCCCATTATCCGGAAAGTCGAATTAAATCAATTCGCATGGACAACGCTGCAGAATTCTCTTCACGTGCCTTCAATGACTATTGCATGGCCCTGGGGATTGAAGTACAGCACTCTGTTCCATATGTCCATACTCAAAATGGTTTGGCTGAATCACTTATTAAGAGGATCAAACTCATTGCAAGACCTTTGTTAATGAATTGCAGCTTGCCAACCTCGTGTTGGGGTCACGCAGTTTTACACAATGCTGACTTAATACAATTGCGACCTACTGCATATCACAGTACTTCCCCTCTGCAATTGGTACGTGGAAATCCACCTAGCATTTCCCATCTGCGTAAGTTCGGATGTGCTTCATACATCCCGATCTCACCACCTCAGCGGACATCCATGGGCCCACATAGGAAACTGGGGATCTATGTGGGGTACAAATCGTCGTCGATTATTAAGTACCCGGAACCCCTTGCGGGGATCTATTCACAGCCCGTCACGCTGACTGCATATTTGACGAGGAACACTTTCCGGCATTAGGGGGAGATTTCATGTACCAGAAAGAATGCCCGGAAATTGATTGGAATGCTCTTGCCATTTCAGCCTACGATCCACGTACCCAAGAGACCGAACTACAAGTTCGGAATCATAAATTTGCAACATCTTGCAAATAATCTGCCAGATTCATTTACTGATTTAAAAGGTGTCACAAAATCCTTGAATCCGGCCAGAAATGCGCCCGAAAGAGTGGAGGTACCAACTAAAACCACTCAACTACCCGTTCCCAAAAATAGGGGGAGTAGTACGGCCTCTGACCAGGATCCTGCTTCTCGCAAGCAGCAAAGGAGAGTGAGGAGAAACTCCTCAAAGTCAGTAGATGCAAGTCAACTCAACATTGACAAACACTTTATGGGTAGTATACACCCAGTGGAAGGGAAACCTCCACAACCCAGCTCCAGCTTGCACACACTGGCTGGAACATCGGAACACCTAGACTCACGCGTATTGGGAAATCACGAAGAGTTATCAACGGTGCATGAGATATCCATCAACTATATCGATTCTGGAGAATCATTCAACTGTAAGTCTACGATTGTCGACACTTATTTTTCTGCTACAATTGCAAATACCCTTCTTAATGATCATGATCCAAGGACTATCGTTGAGTGTGAAAAGCGCTCCGACTGGCCTCAATGGAAGGATGCAATACAAGCAGAACTAGCCTCGCTTAACAAAAGGAAGATATTCACAGAAGCAATACCAACACCTCCCAGTGTTTTCCCTGTGGGATTGAAATGGGTTTTCCTCCGGAAACGGAATGAGAACAATGAGGTGGTGAGATACAAGGCAAGGCTCGTAGCACAGGGTTTCACGCAGAGACCCGACATTGATTTCAATGAGACATATTCTCCAGTTATGAGTGGTATCACTTTCCGATATCTAATATCTTTGGCAGTGCAAAATCGTCTATCTATGCAGTTGATGGACGTCGTGTCCGCATATCTTTACGGTTCATTTGATTCGGACATTTACATGAAGGTTCCAGACGGAATCTCTGTCCCGGATGCAAGCGCAAAATGCAACATGTACTGTGTAAAACTGAACAAGTCTCTATACGGCTTGAAACAGTTGGGACGGATGTGGTACAACCGACTTAGTGAGTTCCTTCTTCGCAAGGGTTACTCCAACAGTGATGACTGCCCATGTGTCTTCATCAAAAAGTCCTCTTCAGGATTTTGCATCATTTCAGTGTACGTCGATGATCTCAACATCATTGGCAACACACAAGATATTGATGAAGCACGCAATCATCTAAAGAAAGAATTTGAGATGAAGGATTTGGGTCAAACCAAATTTTGCTTGGGTCTCCAACTCGAGCACCTTCCCTCAGGAATAATGGTACACCAAGCTGCCTATATCCAGAAAATATTGGAGAAATTCAATATGGACAAATCCTATCCGTCTAAAACTCCCATGGTGGTTCGATCTCTAGACGTAGAGAAAGATCCGTTCAGGCCGAGGGATGATGGAGAAGAGATGTTGGGACCCGAGGTTCCATATCTCAGTGCCATTGGAGCGCTTATGTATCTTGCAAATTGTACGAGACCTGACCTCGCATTTGCAGTGAATCTACTTGCTAGACACAGCGCAGCTCCTACCAAACGCCATTGGTCGGGAGTAAAGAATTTCTTTAGATATCTCCAAGGCACAAAGGATCTTGGCCTATTTTTTTCAGTTTCAGAGAAATCTGGACACTAATATGATTGGATACACAGATGCTGGTTATTTATCTGATCCCCATAATGCCAGATCACAAACCGGTTTTGTGTTCCTACATGGTGGAACTGCAATATCATGGAAGTCTTCGAAACAGACTCTAGTTGCAACATCCACCAATCATTCTGAAATAATCGCATTATATGAGGCATCACGTGAATGTGTGTGGCTTCGCAGGATGATAAACCACATACAACAATCATGTGGAATTGGTTCTATCGAATCACCTACCATTATCTACGAAGATAATGCAGCTTGTGTTGCACAGATGCAAACAGGATACGTCAAGAGCATACCAATGACCCTAAGTTGTTTTATCCCCATGACCTCCTAAAGAGTGGGGAAATAAACATCTTGCAAGTCAAATCATGCGATAACCTCGCTGATCTATTCACAAAGTCTCTACCAACTTCAACATTCTAGAAATATATTCATGGAATTGGTATGCGACGACTCCGGGATTTGCAAGATTCAGGGGGGGTATCTTCCTGAATTACTCTTGTTCAAAGCATCATATTATACTCTTTTCCCCTTAGTGAGTTTACTTTACAGGTTCTCATAAAGGTTTTTAATGAGGTAATATCAACATAAGATTATATGTCATATTTTCTGTTTTCCCCACCGCGGTTTTTAGGAAAGTATACACGCCATATTTATTGCCCTCTAAATTCTATGGATATACTTCATATCGAGTTAACGGAGGCAATAATCATTATATGTTGGATCATTTTCTCCTTATTTTCCCACAGGGTTTGAAGGAGTTTTACCAGCATATCCTACACTACTTCTCATATTTTTCCCACAGGGTTTTTGGAGAAGATTATTCCAAGGATGTTCAATCGCAAGTACAAGGAAGGATTAGAGGGAGTGTTAGGATTTAATTAGTTCAATAATTAAAGGGATAATCCTCCCTATGTAATATCTTGAGCGGTTGCTTCGGCAACCGTCACGGCTCTCCCACGATGTAGAAACTGTCCCCGATGGTTGATCCCGAAACGCCGCCTCCTGATATGTCGGTTTGTAAGGCGACATTTCACCTTGTATAAATAGTTGTTCATCAATGGAATAAACACTGATTGATTCATTCATTGTCTCTCTCACTCGATTCTCTTCCGATTACTCACAACAAAACGCACGCCCAGGCAGTGCCACTAGGAAAGTGGACTACTAGGGCCACTTTCTCTGTGCATTGGGCTGGCCACATACAAATAAGCGTTGGCTTGGTCCGGTCCTGGGCCTCTTTCTTTTGGTGTGTTTCGTTTTGAGTCCAATCCAATATTGCTTTTTTTTGGTGAATGTGGGGTAAAGCAACTACTGTTCCCCTAACAAAAAATGGAGAAGAAGCAATTTTAGCAACCATCTAAGCAAGCTTCAAAAATATTCATGGTTAAAATTTGGTAGATTTGGTTTTACTCACAACACAGACAACATTATACTAAAATCTAGCATCACAACTCCCCATAACCTAGATATATTTGTGTTCCTCAAAGATAACTTGATTTTCTCAAGAGCATCTCACTTATATCGCAAAATCTTGATTTTTCGGTAGTAAAATTGCCCATGCGTTGCAGTGTCACACCTGCCCCTGCCGTGCCGGTGGACAACGAGTCTCTACTCCGCGCAAGCGTCAAAGTGGGACCAGAGAGCAAAGGAGGACCAACCATCAGTGACTAAAGGCTATCTTGTGTGAGTGCATTAGCTAAGTTGTGGGCCAGGGTGTCCCAGTTGTAAGCGTCGGTTAGTGGTTAAAAGAGACACGCCAGCCGTGAGCAAAACATGTGTTGTAAAACTGAAACTCTGTTTTTCCTCAATCCCAATTTCGTCTATCTCTCACCTCCTGTTCGTCATCTCACCCCTAATTCTACTTTCCCATCCCAAATTGCTTGCTGTTTGCGTGTTGATTGTCCCAATCGTAGGACGGTCATCTCAATTGGTAATCAGAGCTCTGGATTCGTTCCATTCGCGCTCGATAATCTCGGATCTGATCTGGTAAACTCCATTGCGAAGGGTGCTGGATCACCTCGGTGAACCGGCGCAAAATCCCTAGCTCGGTTCGGATCGGTGAGGAGTGCAGCAGCGACGGCTCCATCCAAGGTCAAACCCTTGGGCCAAACCGGGATCGTGTTGGGGAAGATGGAGGAAGTACAGAAGACGCTGGAGGAGATCCTGGCGAAGCTAGCGGCCGTCACCACGGAGGTCAAGGCCACGAGCGAGGAGGTGCATGGCTTCTGCAAGCAAATGGAGGATTACGGCATGGATCTCGACGGCGTCAAGCGCCGGGTGCAGGAAGCGAACCGCCAGGGGCGTCCATCGCAGGTGGAGGTGCCGCTGCAGAACAAGGGCGCACTCACCAACCAAGACGCGCCGCTGCTCGGGTCGGTTCCGGATGGACCGCCAAATTTTCGCACTGCTCCTTCATGACATCCCTAGTGGACTTGTCCCTGGTGGTGCTGTGAATGGCCATGATCGGATGCGTCGTTGACAGTTAAGTAGCTGATGTGGTTGTATAATTTGGGTTATCTTTCGGAAACCACAAGCGTTGCTCGAGCTAGCTTGTTTTTTGAAAAAATTGAAAAAACATTTTAAAGCTTTAAAAAAATCTGAAATTAAATCTGACTGGAAATATCATATATTCGGAGTTGTGCAAAAAAAGACAAATACTGATATTGGTGAACACTGTCAATTTCAGAATCTCAAAATCTGTCATATTTTGTCATTTTTGTGCAGCTCAGAATATGAGGTATCTTGAGTCCAAATTTTACATATTACTAGATCCCATCATTATCTACATGATGTACAACCACATCAGAAGCTGGAGGATGAAGTGGAGCGTCATCATGAAAATGAATTCCGATCGCATTCTGGACTGAAGCAAAGATGGTTGCTGCTTCTACGGCGGTGATGAAGGGGCGGCGGACGACTACATCTTGGTATGAATCCTCATTGAGGTCCTGCATAGATCTGAAAGTATATACATGTCAATGTCGTCCGCACTAACAGGTGTTCCTTGTCGATTGCAGTGGTACACGAAGCACCGTCAGTACGTTGGCACCTCGATCACCAACTACGCTCAGATGAAGACGATCTTCACTCTCCGGTTCGTTTGCAAGGCGCAACTGTTCCAGCCTAACTTGCTGGTTAGGGCTATCGAGTTCATTGCAGACAATGAAGCCGAGTATGATGTCTACCGTAAGCTGCAGCCACCGGAGAGGAGGAGCTGGCTTAGGACCTGGCTCTGCAACCAGTTTCTTGCTTAGTGCTTTTGCTTCCTTCTCATGATCCGCTGATTTTGGGAGGTGATCTTGTATCCCTTCATTCTTGCTACAACCTGATCCCCGGTTTGTAATGATAAATTTGTTCGAGGTGGTATATACTAACCACTCGTGATGAACCTGTGATGCATCACGAAGTAGTTGCTTCGTTCGTGATGCATCGCCCACTAAGTACTAGTTGCTGTGTATTACCAGCATCTTTTCTGATGAACTGAATCTCATGTGTGTTGTTATTCAGTACTGGGTAACCTCACCACTCTAAGTGAAGAGGTTACCACAGAACTGAGCTATCTGCAACCAAACAGGCTATCCTGGGAAGAATGAATTGGAAATAGGCAACCAAACGATGGGTCCTAGGATCTTCTCCAGCGCGCAAAAACCGCACAGGCTACCAAATGACCCGCTAAAAGTAACCCATGACCCGTTCGCGATACGCAATGCCTCCTATCTCACTGGCGCAGGCATGCAGAAATTCGGCGCAACCAAACGCGCCCTTGAAAAAGACAGTCTCATTGCTTGGTGCCCCAAATAGCATGCGCAGCGTGGCTTCCCCAAGTTATTCCAGATGTTATATTCTTTGTTTTTAAAGAAAGCAGTCACTCCCCTACGCCCGACACGCAGGCCATCAGCATGTTCTCTTTTTTTTCGAGAGCACGCGCAAAGCGTGCCTTATCTTTATAGAAGGTGAAAAGACAACATTTACAAGATAGCAACTGATACAGACATCAGCGCTCACACCCACTCACACTTTTCTCCTACTCCTCCCTCTCTCACAAGCCTACTCTCGCGCTATCTGTGAGCTCCCTCCACTCCTAGCTCGCTCCCACAGAAGAAACTCCTCCTTAATGGCCTCCAGAATCTGTGTGGGGTCCTTCTACTCCCGTACGTTTCCGAACACCCTCGAGTTCCTTTGCTTCCAAAGGGTCCACGCCGTTATGATGACCATGGAGTCAAATCTCTTCCTATCCAGCTTCCTCACTCTTTTCCTGGCCTCCGTCCACCATCTTTCCAAGTTTGCCTCTAGGTCCGGTTCCTGGATGTTCAAGCCCGCGCTGCGTAGGACCTCGAACCATACTTGCCTCGTGTATGGACATTGAGTGAGTATGTGATCCACCGTATCCTCCTCCTGTAGACATGTGTAACATGGGTCGGTATGCTCCTGGAGGCCGTGCCGCGCTCTCCTATCCGAGGTCCATAGCCTGTATTTCAAAGCTAGCCATATGAAGATTTTACACTTTACCGGCGCAAACGATTTCCATACCGGTGAACTCATACTCCAGCTCGTGCTCCCTTTGCATAGCATCTCATAAGTGCTTCTGGATGTGTAGTCTCCTGTAGCCGAACCCTTCCATATGATGTGGTCCGGCCTGGTGTCATCCCTCTAGACCGTATCGATTGCCTCCCACACCCTAATGCACTATGCACCCTCCTCCACCGTGAGCTCCTCCGTGATATCATTGAGCCACTGATTGTTTTCCATCGCCTCCGCGACTGTCCTGGCATTCTTCCTCCTCGTTGGGACCTTAGCGCATAGCTCTGGCGCCAACTCCTCAATCGTGAAGCCATTGACCCAGCGGTCACGCCAGAAAAAAGTATTCCTGCCATCCCCAATGCAGAAGGTCGAGAGGCTCCTAAAGGCCTCTTCCGCCTCCTTATCACCCAAACCCGGCAAACCCTGCCAGGGTCTATCGGGGTCCGTACGTCTCAGCCAGACCCATCTCATACGCAGGGCAAGCCCCTGTAGGCGGAGGCACTTTATGCCTAGCCCTCCCACCTCTTTAGGTTTACACATAGACTCCCAAGCTACCAAATACTGCCCACCAGTGACTCTATCTTTGCCCGCCCAAAAGAAGGCGCACATCCATCAGTTTATCTCCTCTAGAAGCCACTTCGGTGCTTCCGCGACTACTAATTGGTGCACCGCCCGTGCCGAGACCACAGAGTTTATGAGAACCAATCTCCCTTCCTTCTTGATGAGGCCTCTTTGCCATGCCGGCACACACTTGATGACTTTATCTAGCAAAGGTTGCCACTCCGCCTTTGTCAGGGGCCTCAGCGCCAACTGCAACCCTAGATACTTTATGGGGAACCGGGCCAACTCGCATCCTAGGGTTGCGGCAAGCTCCTCCTCCTGCTCTCTACTCCCTCTAATGAGCGTGGCTGTGGTTTTCCTGAAGTTTACCTTAAGCCCAGACGCCTCTCCAAAAATTTGTAGAATGTGCTTGATAACCAGCATCTCCCGTCTCTCCGGTTTGAAAAAGAGTACCACATCATCCGCATATATAGATATTCTCTGCAGCGGCGATATGCCTACCAGGTTAGAGAACATGTCTCCCTCCACCGCTTTCTTTATAGTTGCTGACAAAACCTCCATTGCTGCCACAAAAAGCATGGGTGAGGTGGGGTCCCCTTGTCTGAGCCTGATGACCCACAAGTATAGGGGATCGCAACAGTCTTCGAGGGAAGTAAAACCCAAATTTATTGATTCGACACAAGGGGAGGTAAAGAATACTTATAAGCCTTAACAACTGAGTTGTCAATTCAGCTGCACCTGGAAAAGCACTAGCAACAAGGGTGATGTGAAAGTAGCAGTGATATGAGAGCAATAGTAACAGTAACACAGCAGCAGTAATAGCAATATGAGAGCAATGGCACCAGAAGATAGTTGATACTACTTCCAATGACATGTAGAACAGGTATATGATGATGAAAGATGGACCGGGGTTCCCAGCTATCTACACTAGTGGCAACTCTTCAATAACAAGTGTTGGGTGAACAAATTACAGTCGGGCAATTGATAGGATTGAAATAGCATTAAGACAGAATATCAAGATCATTAATCATGTAGGCATGTTTTCCATATATAGTCATACGTGCTCGCAATGAGAAACTTGTACAACATCTTTTGTCCTACCAGCCGGTGGCAGCCGGGCCTCAAGGGAATGTACTGGATATTAAGGTACTCCTTTTAATAGAGCACCGGAGCAAAGCATTAACACTTGGTGAAAACATGTGATCCTCACATCACTACCATCCCCTCCGGTTGTCCCAATTTCTGTCACTTCGGGGCCATTGGTTCCGGACAGTGACATGTGCATACAACTTGTAGATACAATCTAAGCAATAAGTATAGAGCTCAAATCTAAGATCATGCCACTCGGGACCTAGTGACAAGCATTAAGCATTACAAGATTGCAGCAACAATAACTTCATAAACTTTGTAGATAGACAATCATAATGTAACAATCCATCGGATCCCGACAAACACAACACCGATTACATCAGATGAATCTCAATCATGTAAGGCAGCTCATGAGATCATTGTATTGAAGTACATGGGGGAGAGAATACCAACTAGCTACAGCTAGAACCCGTAGTCCATGGGGGAACTACTCACGGAGCATGATGGAGGCGGTGGCGTTGATGGAGATGGCTTTCGGGGACACTTCCCCGTCCCGACAGGGTGCCGGAACAGAGAGTTCTGTCCCCCGAATTGGAGTTTCGCGACGGTGGCGGCGCCCCTGGAGTCTTTCTGGAGTTTCGTCAAGTCGTACGGTGTTTTTAGGTCGAAAGGGATTTTATAGGCGAAGAGGCGGCGCAGGGGGGGACCTGGGGGCGCCACACCATAGGCCGGCGCGGGCCCAGGTCAGGCCGCGCCGCCTTATGGTGTGGTGGCCCTCTGGCCCCTCTCCGACTCTTCTTCGGTGTTATGGAGCCTCCCGGGAAAAATAGGATGTTTGGTCTTCGTTTCGTCGAATTCCGAGAATATTGCCCGAACAGCCTTTCTGGAACCAAAAACAGCAGAAAACAGGACTCGGCACTGTGGCATCTTGTTAATAGGTTAGTTCCGGAAAATGCATGAAATCGTCATAAAGTGCAAGCAAAACATGTAAGTATTGTCATAAAACAAGCATGGAACGACAGAAATTATGGATACGTCGGGGACGTATCAGCATCCCTAAGCTTAGTTCTCGCTCGTCCCGAGCGGGTAAACGATAAAAAGAATAATTTCTATAGTGACATGCTACTTACATAACCTTGATCATACTATTACAAAGCATATGAAATGAATGAAGTGGCTCAAGGCAATGATCTATAGTTGCTAACAAATAAATAACATGTAGCAAAACTTTTCATGGAGAGTACTTTCAAGACAAGCATCAAAAATCTCGCACAAGAGTTAACTCATAAAGCAATAAATTCAAAGTAAAGGCATCGAAGCAACACAAAGGAAGATATAAGTTTCAGCGATTGCTTTCAACTTTCAACATGCATATCTCATGGATAATTGTCAACATAAAGTAATATGATGAATGCAAATATGCAAGTATGTAAGAATCAATGCACAGTTAACACAAGTGTTTGCTTCTAAGGTGGAAGGAAGTAGGTAAACTGACTCAACATAAAAGTAAAAGAATGGCCCTTTGCAGAGGGAAGCATCGATTGCTATATTTGTGCTAGAGCTTTGGTTTTGAAAACATAAAGAGAGCATAAAGGTAAAGTTTTGAGAGGTGTTTGTTGTTGTCAACGAATGGTAGTGGGCGCTCTAACCCCCTTGCCAGACAAACCTTCAAGAGCGGCTCCCATGAATTATTTTTATTTTTGGATGGCACTCCTTCCAACCTTTCTTTCACAAACCATGGCTAACCGAATCCTCGGGTGCCTGCCAACAATCTCATACCATGAAGGAGTGCCTTTTTATTTTAGTTTTATTATGATGACACTCCTCCCAACCTTTGCTTACACAAGCCATGGCTAACCGAATCCTTCGGGTGCCGTCCAACAATCACATACCATGGAGGAGTGTCTATTTTTGTTAATTAATTTGGGACTCGGGAATCCCATTGCCGACTCTTTTTGCAAATTATTGGATAAGCGGATGAAGCCACTAGTCCATTGGTGAAAGTTGCCCAACAAGATTGAAAGATAAACACCACATACTTCCTCATGAGCTATAAAACATTGACACAAATTGAGAAGCATTTTGAATTGTTTAAAGGTAGCACTCAAGCAATTTACTTTGGAATGGCAGGAAATACCACATAGTAGGTAGGTATGGTGGACACAAATGGCATAGTGGTTGGCTCAAGTATTTTGGATGCATGAGAAGTATTCCCTCTCGATACAAGGTTTAGGCTAGCAAGGTTGTTTGAAGCAAACACAAGTATGAACCGGTACAACAAAACTTACATAAGAACATATTGCAAACATTATAATACTCTACACTCGTCTTCCTTGTTGCTCAAACACTTTTACCAGTAAAATATCTAGACCTTAAGAGAGATCAATTATGCAAACCAATTTCAACAAGCTCTACAGTAGTTCTCCACTAATAGGCTTAGACTACATGAAAAAACTTAATCATGATCTACTTGAGAGCTCAAAACAATTGCCAAGTGTCAAATTATCCAAGACATGATGAGGCATTTTCTCGTTTTCAACCAAATATAAATAAGTGCAATAGCTTCCAACTTTTATCATTGAACATTAAAAGTAAAACGAAGAACACGAGTGTTCATATGAAAAAGCGGAGCGTGTCTCTCTCCCACACAAGGATTGCTAGGATCCGAATTTATTCAAACATAAACAAAACGAAAATAAACACACAGACGCTCCAAGTAAAACACATATGATGTGACCGAATAAAAATATAGTTTCAGGGGAGGAACCTGATAAGTTGATGAAGAAGGGGATGCCTTGGGCATCCCCAAGCTTAGACGCTTGAGTCTTCTTGAAATATGCAGGGATGAACCACGGGGGCATCCCCAAGCTTAGACTTTTCACTCTTCTTGATCATATATCATCCTCCTCTCTTGACCCTTGAAAACTTCCTTCACACCAAACTTCTCATAAACTTCATTAGAGGGGTTAGTACTCAAAAAATTTGAATCCACCTTGGTCCTGTAGTGGCACATTGCAAGAACTCAATAAAACATTAGCTACAGCTCTCTACGTCTAGAAAACCTCGCTTAAAGTCCACAAGAGACAATGCAAAAAACAGAGACAGAATCTGCCAAAACAGAACAGCCAGTAAAGACGAATTTTAAATAAATACTTCCGTTGCTCAAATCAGAAAACTCAAAACTAATGAAAGTTGCGTACATATCTGAGGAACACGCACGTAAATTGGCATATTTTTGTGAGTTACCTACAGAGAAAACAGCCCAGATTCGTGACAGATAGAAATCTGTTTCTGCGCAGAAATCCAAATCTAGTATCAACCTTCGATTAGAGGCTTCACTTGGCACAACAATACACAAAACTAAGATAAGGAGAGGTTGCTACAGTAGTAAACAACTTCCAAGACACAAATATAAAACAAAGTACTGTAGCAAAATAACACATGGGTTATCTCCCAAGAAGTTCTTTCTTTATAGCCATTAAGATGGGCTCAGCAGTTTTAATGATGCACTCCCAAGAAATTGTATTTGAAGCAAAAGAGAGCATCAAAAAGCAAATTCAAAACACATTTAAGTCTCACATGCTTCCTATGCATAGGAATCTTGTAAATAAACAAGTTCATGAAAAGCAAAGTAACAAGCATAGGAAGATAGAACAAGTGTAACTTCAAAATTTTAAGCACATAGAGAGGTGTATTAGTACCATGAAAATTTCTACAGGTGCTGTCACACGAGTATGGGTTGCCCTTAA